>NC_139583.1:27413066-27618066 GCF_946808225.1 Silurus aristotelis
GAGAGAGAGAGAGAGAGGGAGAGCGAGTGAAGAAGAGAAAGAAGATTCCGGATTGTGTGTAATAAAGAAAATTCAAACTGATCAATGTTAACGGCTAATTGGAAGAAACACAAGCTCTGCTTAGTGGTAAAAATTTGCTCCGCTATCAAATGAAACAGTTTCTGCCCTGCTATTTATAGGGGGGGAAAAAATGAGTAAATTGACCTACAAGCATTTTATTTCCTGGCTTCTTCAATAGCAGATGCTAATTTAATTGCCTGTCTACACTGTTAAGTTTGAGGGAATTTAAAGGGTTTGTGTTGAGAAACAGAATAGGCATCAATTTCCCTCCAAATACTAGTTAAAGTATATATGTGGAGTTGTGCAATCAGGTTTTGATATAATGCAGGATATAAGACACCTCATAAGTAACTGCACAACTAAGCACAATTAATGCACAACTAAGCAGTTCTGCATTGTTTCTCAGGTACAGCCTCATTGATTTTACATCTTTTTCCAAACTGTGAAACAACATGATGTATAGAAGAGTACTTCAAGTTGGCAAGTTGGTTTCGAGATGTTTTATTAGGTTTTGGAGGCTATTGCATCTGACTTTGTGCAAAGAACCACATATGGCTGGAAATGTCAGGCGTCCCAATACGTTTGCCGAGTGTCTGTTTATCTAGAAGTTTGTACAATAACATTTGCATTTTTACTGCAGGTTTTCTTGCATGTAGGATTTGCACAAAACCACACAATTTGCCTTAATTTTAAATCCCCTGGAAAACTGTCATGGCCAGAAAAAATTGCAATGTACGGAAAACCCGGGGACATTTTATGAGGTTACTATCGATGCTTCTGTTAGAGATGAGGTATTCGGGTAATGCAGCTGTGGCTACAGTGAAAGGAGTTTTGTTGAATTATGTTCATTGGGTTCTTTGCTTTTTTGTCCTGCAACACATATATATATATATGTTGCAGGACAACATATATATATTTATAAAATAGCAAAAGAATACGACAGGTTCATGTTGTTAAATAAAAATGATCAAATTCAGTAACTTGTTTTCTCATTCCTTTAGCTCAAATTTTATCTGAAATAAGATCTAGAAGAATCACCAGTTACGGAAATTCCCTGCACAAAACACCACTAACATGCCTAAGCATCCGGTCATACAAGACTGAGGAAGGATACGTTACTGCATAGCTGTAGGACGAGTGCAAATAAAAAAGGAAAGGAAATAGTGCTTTAAAATTTTATTTTACCTTTTACTTTCAGGTCAAAATATAAATATGATTTACAAGATTTTTTTTGCCATTGGGGAAAAAAACCTGTCTAATATTTTTCCCTGTTTGCTAAAAGGCAAGTTTGAGTAAATGGAAGCTGAAAACGAACTCACCTTGAAACATGCTCTTGTGTGTGAGACAGGAAATACAGCGACACTGACCTCAGTGAGCATTAAATTCATCCTCTCCATCCAGGATGTGAGATTCTTCAAGGTGACATTAAAAATAGTTTATCAGAAGAGCATGTGGTGAATCACATTACGGGGATGACAATCCCCTTGACGCATTGTGCAGATTGCATTATGGGTCAATCAAATAAATGGAATCACTAAATTACCACAACATAGGCATGTGACATATGAAAACACTTGGCGCAGCAAGGAGAATTGCATTATGGGTATTATAGACATGTCAAGTGCGGTTTAACCTCCAAAACAAGTGGAACCATAAAAACTTGGGCAGGTAATATATCAAAACACTCAGCTCAGAGGGGAGTGTTGCGTTATGGGTATTTAGCCAGGTCACATGATGCCATCGAGGTTACATTGCCAGAAATCTGACATTATAATTAATTCGTTATTAATAGACATTTAGAAAAAATAATTTCCAGTCTGGTCGTAGAAGTGTTTCTACTAAATTGTATTTAATTAGTGAGAATAATTGGAACATAGTGGGTCACCAAAAAGAAATCTCGCTCTCACAAGGCCATGACTAGGAAGTTCAGTTGAATGACCTTGGGGTGCTTTTCTTAAGCTAAGAACGTTCCTTTTGTTTTCCCTGGCAGTACTCATGTAACCCAATCTTTCAAAGACTTTCAGAGATCTTTCAATCTGCCACTTTAGTGCAGGTGCTTAAAAGTGGACACAAAAGATTTCTAAGTCTTTTTTCTTTATTCTCATTTTGTTTGTTTTTGTTCATCTTACCAACGTATCTTTTTTCCCCAAAAGTAGGTTCCTCCATTACACTTGAGGTGTAGCAGTTCACCTGGCTTGTGGCTTCAGATAAAGAGATTTCTATCTTCAGATTTGGATTTAGTGTTCTGAGATCCCTGTTATAGTTTGAGGTAATAGTTTTTTATAGTTTGAGGTAAAAGCCAGAGTGGGAATAAAGCAGACAGATCACAGTAACATGGTGTATGGTGAAGTGGGTTACAATGAGTCACAGTATAGATGGAATTGCAGGGTGTTGAAGTTCTTCATAAGCAGAATTACAGTGTCCTGATCTAATATGTAACAATAATGATAACTAATAATGCATCATTTTCTCTATCTCTCCCTGTTGCCCCTTCAAACCCACCCCCCCTCTGTCGAGTTGCTCTTGGGGTACCAGTGATCCTGTTCCTATCAACTTTCCAGACCTGCCTAATTCATCCTGATGCCCTTCCTATGAATGTACTTCTTTTCAATTTGAGGCCACTCCCGACTGCTATGAACAGTTAAAAGATCCATGAGGTTCGAGTCATGGGATAAATTCAACGACCATGAAGATGGAATTGGATTGTAATACATATAAACAGACTGTAATTAATATAAACAGTCTGATTTATTAGTTTACAATTGCCATGAACAGTTTTTGCATTAATGGTGTCTAACAGTTGATAACCTCAGCAATGATTGAACTGTAATAAATAAATATTTGGTGCCACTTTGGAGTTTGGTTTCTCTCAAGGTTTCTTTCTCATAACATCTCAGGGGGTCTTTTCTTGTCACTGTCACTACTGGCTTGCTCATTAGGAATTAACACTTATATGGGCTGATTTTTTTTATTTAAAAGTTAAATTTGTAGTCTATTTAATTCTTTAAAGCTGCTTTGGGACAATGTCTACTGTTGAAAGATCAATTCAATTGAATCTAATTAAATCGAATTGGATCAAATTGAATTAAGACTAAAACAGTACCCTATTATTGTTAATATTACAAACCATAGGGGCTACAAATTACATTTCCAGCAGCTCCCGATATTTTTTCTTTTTTTTTTTTTTTTTTAACCTAATTACTCATCCATCACATTTTGGTTGCATCCCATGTCTATTAAAGGTACCAATAATTTCTAGATGCATGTGTCACTCTACCTCCCTGTTGTACATGAAAAATGTTCTTGGGAATTTGTATCAGATAGAGATAGAAGAAATGTGGTTTAGATTTAGATTTAGATTAGAAAGTACATTTTGTGCACTTTGTTTGCACCAGTGAAGCCCAAAATAGATGGCCAGTGCAGCATGAGGTGGATTATTTCATGGACCAGAAGTAATGAGTTAATAGACCTGGCCACAAAAGTGGAGGGGGGGGGTACAAAGAGAGAGAGAGAGAGAGAGAGAGAGAGAGAGAGAGAGAGAGAGAGAGAGAGAGAGAGAGAGAGAGAGAGAGAGAGAGAGAGAGAGAGAGAGAGAGAGAATCCACAGTAAAAAAAACTGTTTGTTGCCCAAATTTTTGTATGTGGGCTTTTTTCATGGTCAAGTATTGATTTTAAGTTCCATCAGGAACAGTAGGACTGAGTGAAATACACTGCTTCATCACTTCTCAGCTGCAGAGAATGGCTCTCAAACGGAAACTACATCTCCAAACACAATGCTGCTAACAACCACTTCAAGCGAATCACATGACACCTGACAACTGAAAGTAATGAAGTGCCTGATCTCATGTTTGCTCTGATTGACATCACATTACACACAATCTACAACACTCGCTTCACATCCTGCTCTTCCTATTATTATTCTAACAATCTCGGAAAAAAAAAATAAGTTGTGCCTTTCCACAATTCTCAGCCCATGACCTAATCACATGACCTGCAGGTCACAGTCTGATGACCAATAACACTCCCTGCAATCTCACACTCGATTTGAAGAACAATGTGTCTGTGACTTTTGCAAGCCTTGATGAGTGTTTGATTGTCGCTGTACGGTTGCTAATTTGGGCAGCGTTTGTACCTGTTTGTTTGTGAGTTTGATACTTTTGGTTTTACAAAAATTCAAGAAAACAAACTAGCGAAAACTGTTGCTAAAGGTTGCTCAAGGCTGTAAAAAGCATTAAAATAAAATAGAATTTAAAAAGGTAGGTAGAAAGGTATGAAGGATAATGTGTTTGATTTTTGATCAGAAGGTCATTGGTTCAAATCCCAGCATCACCAAGCTGCCACAGCCCTTAACGGTTATTTCTCAGCTGTATAACTGATAGACAGACAGACAGACAGACAGACAGACAGACAGACAGACAGACAGACAGACAGACAGACAGACAGACAGACAGACAGACAGACAGACAGATTTACAATGCAAAGTTAATTATATGCAACAAAGAGGCGAAACACTGTTTCTATACTCCTGGGCAGAGGGAAAAAATTAGTCAAGCTCTAATATGACAAGCTTTTGATGGTCATACAACAAATTATTGGTCAGAAATAAGCAAAAACCATGCACTCCTGAGACATTTGTCACATGCCAATGTTAGCTTATAAACGTCAAATATTTTAAGAAATCTAGAAACAGAGAAATTCACTTCCTTGGTTTTAGTATAATTAACGCAAAAAATTATGATAATGATTGAAAAGTTTGATGTCACAAACTTTTCCAACACTAAATAGAAAAACAGTGACTCAGTAAAACGTAAGCGTTTGAGGAAATCGAAACGAAAAAGCTCTCCCATACTTACTGTATGGGTTTGATTTCATCGTGACAATTTCCTGAACAATGATTTATTATTAGACCACCTGAAAGCTTTTGGATTTAGCCTATTTATTTTGCCCAGAAGTGCTGAAACACCTTATGGATGACTAGTTTATATCTGTTTGCCAGTCATCCAACATATATACAGTGGTTTTAATAAAAGCATAATGTCTCAAAGATAAAAGCATTTTATATATTTTATAGCAAAAAAATATATAAAAAAATCAGTTATCAAATAAAAAAGGGTAAGAAAAATTGGCTAAATGAATAATGATTTAAAAAGTCTGAATTATACAGATTATATAATTCGCAACCAAACTAAGAGAATTACATTTATATCATAAAAATTGTATTATTTATTTAAATATTATTTAATTAAAGATTAAATGAAAAATTTCATGAAAATGAAAAAAACAATAAATAAAAAATAATCCAATGCAAGATGATGTAGATATCATGTAATTGTACTGCAGTCTCAGTAGCCTTGAAGTCTGAAAGCACATAGCATTCACATTTACATCATTTCACAGTTTACATAATTTTACAGTTATTATATTTATACAACTGAGCAGGTGAAGATTATGTGCCTTGATCAAAAGCCCAGCAGTGACAGCTTGGTGATACTGATGGGATTTAAACTCACAACCTTCCAATCAGAAGTCTAATGTCTTATACACTGAGCCACCACTTCCTAGGAAACTTGATTAGTCAAATATCTGGCAACCCAACTACTTTCGTTGGGGTTTTGTTTTATTTTGTTACTGAGAACTGAATAATTGAACATTTCTCCTCCAGAATAGTTGAAAACTTTTTTCTCTCTCTCCCGCTACAGTTCAGCTGTGTGAGAGGAGTCTAACTGAAGAATGGGTTCATCTGTTTAACAGCACTTTATTAAGCCTGGCCTTGGGAGCAGTCAGTGGCCTCTCAAAGCTCTCCGTCACTCCCCAAAGCTCCATCACAGCTCAATTTCTCCCACATGAAATCTCTAATTGAGGAAACGCACCAGCAATTCAACCTGAAAAGCATTTATAATTCACCTAATTTTCCCATTAGTGACCTGGCCGATTGTGTCAGCTCATCCAAAGGTCAATGTGCAATTTATATCCATTTGCGCATTCCGCTTCATTCAGATACGCCATTAAATATAGACAGAATGATTCAATTATTTATCTATACTTCCGCAGAGCTGTCACTGTGGCTATACGCTGGAAAATACAGACGCTTATAATAAGCTTCTCCATAATGAATAGCATTCTTCTCTCAGACCTCTCGAGTTCAGAAAGTTTTGACGTGTTTATTCTTCTGTTTTTTCCTTTACTTTGTTGCTTAGAACCAATTAGATCCAATTAATGTCATGTCTATTGGTACACAGTGTCTCCTTCCTGATGGTCTCTTCTATAGCACTGTATGCGTTGCACATTTGCATGTACTTTTCATCGAACTTTCTTGTTAACATGGATTTATTTAGGGCTGCAGAGGTAAACTGTGTTTCGTGCCTCTAATCAACTTCCAAGTGTAGCTACAGTTACAGTACATTTTATTTAAATGTATTTATGTTTTTGTCATGTTATTAGACCAATATTGATTCCGAACTGCTCCAGATGATGTAGGTGGCACAGTTGCGCAGTTGTTGTTTTTGTAGAGTATTGATGGTTTCTATAATTGTGACGTGATGGTAGATTAAGTCGGGTACGTCCCCACTAAAGGCCCAGGTACCGAATGCCCCTGATGTGTGTATCTTAAGTGTGCAACACAGTTCTTATATAAGTACTGATACCAGTATCTGTTTAGTGTTTTAAATATCCGTATCTTTATCTGGTTTTCAACAAAAAAATTGGGTGTGGCCTAAATGAAATTGAAACAAATGGATGGATTTTCTTTTATTAAATATTAAGTTTTCCACTCGGTCTGTCCACTCAAAACATTTTAAAAGCCCAGAAGTAAAAAACGGCAGCACATTTTAGCCTGGGATTCATCAAACTCATCTGGATCTTTCCAGTTTATAATGGTTCAACTAAGGATTTTTTATTTTTATTTTATTTAAGTTTTTTTCTTTAATCTTTTAAAATATAAAATAAAAAAATTGTTGGTTCTATTTCCCAAAATATAAATAAAATATTGTATATCGTTATTGTAAAATGTATATAATTATACAGTAGTAGTATAACCATGATACTAACCAGGCATTGACTAAAGATGAAAAAATAATTGTAATCTGTTTAAATTACATTACCAGTTCTTTCTGTAAATGTTTTCATGTTTGATTATTTTGCTAATATATATCTGTGTTGAATGCTTGATTTTAGCTAGGTGGCTTTGTTTCATTTTAAAATGTTAGCCAAAATTTCCAGGTATGAAAAATTTGTTTAGCTAAAAAAAACAAACATTATATATATAGGTACCAGCAATTCGATCAAAAACAGTGACCTTATTAGAGCAAAATAAAAATTAAGTGCTATGATGGGCATTTTAGCATAGCCAATCCAAATACAAGTATATTTCTTGAAAGTTGGGAGGAAACCAAAGAACCAAGAGGAAAACATATTGGACATGGGGAGTGTAGACATGGGGAGTGTAGACATGGGGAGTGTAGACATGGGAGTGTAGACACTACTCAAGCTTGGAAACTATGAGCAGTAGCTGACATGTATTTAGATCTGGATGAATTGTAAAGAAAAACAATATATCCGTGGGCGTGTCTGTGTGCCTGACAAGAAAATAGCATTCAATCGAAAAAATATTAGAGTTCATTCCTGACACAATAGTAATGCATACACACCTGGAAGAAAATGTCTCTTCAGAGGTTGTTTAAGCATTCTTTGGATACCTCAGGGTTCCCAGCTGATGTGATTAGGAACGTTTTGTTGTGTTATTTCTACACAAGATCAGTGTGAATGTAAAACCTCTACACAGATCCAGAAAAGCCCATGGTCAGTTTTCCTCATTAAAGTACTTCAACTGGAATTCTTGAACATAGGCTTAGCTCTGAAGAACATGGCAATGCGCAAGAGAAGTGCTAGCAGAAATAATCGCTCATCTCTACAGTGAACTAATAAGATGATCAAGCTCTGTTCAGGGGGGGGGGGGGAGGGGTTCTGGGGGGTGTGAACCAGATACACAAGCAAACACAAAGACCACCCACTGAGCTGGACTCCCAAAATATCCTGCAGAAACATTTATCAGCTGACATACATATGTATATTTATTTGACTATAAGCAGGATACAAAGAATAAAGATTCCCCTCATATTTAGAGTGTTTTACAGGGTTTTATGTTTGAGAATGGTATCTATAAGCTCAACCAGTGTTCATTTGGTTCCTTCAGTTCACTTGTCAAACAGCCGTATGTCAGTAGATATCTGCACAGCCAAACTCACTCCGGAGACAGAAAATAGACTCATTAGCGTTTGATTAGACGGATAAGAGAAGGCAGCACTCCCACTGCAATGAGTAAATCAAACACGATGAGGAACGATTGGCACTGTTGACCTATGCTAAACTACGTCATCGTCCAAATTGTGCCTTCTGTTTCTCCCAGCAAGTCTTCTGACTGCAAATTTTCTAAATAAATATCCATCAAAAGGCAGGCTCTATGGAATTATATCAATTGTTTCGAAACATTTTAGTACTGAGAGATCTATTTACTGCATTTAGTGTAATCTATTAATACTTACTAAATGTCAGAGCTGTCAGGATTGAGAATTGTTGCTTACTGGAGTGGCACAAACGAAATGTCTTTGCTCTGTCATCAAATTAAAATGTTGCGTAATTAAGTCCAGTGAATTCATAATCAGGAGCCAAGGGATTAAAGTTTGCTATACTCTCTGGGTGGGAGGGATGCAATATTCGTACTCCTCCCCTTTCTATTCAATCACAGTGACACTAAACATTAGGGCAGTGGTGGTCCAGTGATTAAGGCTCTGGGTTACTGATCATAAGGCTAGGGTTTTAAGCCCCAGCACTGCCAAGCTGCCACTGTTGAGCCCTTGAGCAAGGTACTTATCCCTATCAGCTCCAGGGGTGCCGTACCATGGCTGAACCTGCGCTCTGACCCCAGCTTCCAGATGAGTTGGGATATGCGAAAACCTGAGAAATTTCCCCACTGTGGGACGAATAAAGGTATATCTTATCTTATCTTAAACAACAGTGGCCATCTGTATGTGGAAGAGGGCAGATAGGGTTAGGGTTAGGGTTAGGGTTAGGGTTAGGGTTAGGGTTAGGGTTAGGGTTAGGGTTTAGGGTTAGGGTTAGGGTTAGGGTTAGGGTTAGGGTTAGGGTTAGGGTTATTGTCAGTGTTGGGTAAGGTGCCCTGTAAACCAGCATAAATATCAGAGGCACAAATTAGCATACAAAGTTGATTGCCAATGTATGATATGAGAGATCTAGCTGGTGGGTGGGTTTTAGTGAGAGATCAGATTTGGAGAAAAGAGAAAGTGAGTATAAGTATTCCAGAAAAAAGAATTGGCAGGTTCATGATTTTTGGATTGGGGTCATAATTTAAAATGGCTTTTGGATTGGGTTTGTGGATTAGGAATGGTTTTGGCATTGGGTTTGTGGATTTGCAATGGTTTTGGTATTGAGTTTGTGGATTTGGCATGGTGTTGGAATTGGGTTTGTGGATTTAGAATGTTTTTTTTTGGAATTCAGATCTCAATTTGGAATGGTGTTAGGATTGGTTTGTGGATTTGGAATAGTTTTATATATATATATATATATATATATATATATATATATATATATATATATATATATATATATATATATATATATATATGTGTGTGTGTTTGTGGTTTTGGAATTGGTTTTGTAGATTTGGAATGATTTCGGGATTGGGTTTGTGGATTTGGAATGGTTTTGCGATCGGATTCATAATTTAGAATTGTTTTGAAATTTGGCACAAACTAATGTACATAGATGATAACCATTGTATAAAATGAGAGGTCTGGCTGGTGGGTGGGTTTTAGTGAGAGATCAAATTGGGGAGAAAATAGGGAGTAGCCCTATTATGATGGTTTATGGATTTTAAAGGGTTTTAGGATTGGGTTCTTGTATTCGGAATTGTTTTTATTGTTTTTTTCATTTGTTTGTTTAATAGTTTGTTTTAGTATAAACCAAGAACAACAGCATATCTGATGTCAGCTAATTTGGCACTGCAATTAGAGGTTACAGAATAAAACAGTCTTCATGGGTCATCTGGGTAGTAAAACATCATTTAAAGGCTGTAAACCTGAGATATGGAACTCATTCATGGATGGGTAAATATACTGTCTGTCCTTTTTGTTGGTGCAAGTGATTAGGGCAACACAAGCAATTCATCTGAACCACTGCACTGCACAATCATCAGTACATCCTGTTTTTTTAAAGAGATTATTAAGATATAAAGAAGCTGGTTTGCTGCATCACTCACTAGACTGAAAAATAAAATGCAATTACAAGTCTTGAAAAGATCGTTTTTTTCTTTTTTTTTTTTTTCTGAAGAAGTATGTATATGTTTTCCAAGCTGACCTTTGGCTTAAATAAAAAATTTCACAAGTCTACTTTACATGCACTGCAACAGACAGGGTGATATATAGCACTGCAGCACTGTCTAAGCACCATAACTAAGTAGATGCCGAGTGTTTAAAGGCCCTGGCATGGAGAAGCTGATGCTGGATCTATGATGATCACAAATTGTTCTGTATTGTTGAAAGATTTATGACCAAACTCTTGATGTCACCCATATGAGGATGGGTTCCCCTTTGAGTCTGGTTCCTCTCAAGGTTTCTTCCTCATATCATCTAAGGGAGTTTTTCCTTGCCACTGTCGCCACGGCTTGCTCATCAGGGACAAACGCACACCATTCACCTTCACTGTTGTTTTTCTGTAAAGCTGCTTTGAGACAATGTCTGTTGTGAAAAGCGCTATACAAATAAACTTGACTTGACTTGACTTGACTATGTCAAGGTAATCTCAGGTTGAAGGCTAAATTTTTTCTAATCTGTATTAATCTAAAACACATCTTTTCCTTTAAGTTTTGGACAAGACAAATTGACCTTTTCAAACATATAGATGAATTTAAAAATAAGGTTTTTGTGTTGTAGTTTGTGTAGAGGAAATGAAGATATTTAACAATGATGCCACATTTTTGCATTGCAACTCAAAACAACTTCATAGTCCTGGATAATTCACTCTATGTTTTTTTGTGGTTTTAATTTTGAACAGAGTGATGGAAACTAAACTAAAAAAACGGATGGAATTGACGCAGGTCAAAGCTTCTAACATTTTTTGTATGTGCTTAATGAGAATGTGAGCATTTTCAGATGTTCTGGTGTAAACGAGCAATTTTTTTGGGGAAAAAAAATTTAAATATCGGTGTAGATGGAGAACAAAAATGCACATTTAAAACAAAAATGCAAATCTATCTGGAGTAATGTGGATGTAGTGTAAGTAGTCATTTCTCAAAAATTATTGGATGATAATTTTATAGACTCTTCTGAGAAAATTCCAAAGCAAATAATTTTCTGTATGATTAATAAAAAATGTTTAATTTAGCTCAAGCAGGTTTTTCTTATATACAACAGGGCATTTGTTTTAATTCAATGGACCATAACTACAGTAAGTACAGTATACAGGACTAGATAAAGTGCAAAATGAAGCAATAAGTCACAAAAGGATGTGTTACACTGATTGTCAAGTCAAGTTTATTTCTTATTTCTAGCCGTGGTGACTGTGGCGAGGAAAAACTCCCTTAGATGTTATGAGGAAGAAACCCTGAGAGGAACCAGACTCAAAAGTGGAACCCATCCTCATTTGGGTGACATTAAGAGTTGATCATAAATCTTCCACAATACAGAACACTGGAGAGTGAAAACTAACATGAGTGGTGGAGTGTAAGATTATAAGTAATGTTTTTTCTACAGTCTTATACAGTCTTTATGGTTATAAAACTAGGAGCTACTGAGCTCAACATTTGTGATTGTACCACTGGTCAGTGTGTAGGCACAACAATTGAAAAAATCTAAGAATTTATATTCTGAGTGAGTCGTCGTTGCACTCTTGGAGTAATCTGGGTAGGCCAATCACTCCTGGGAAGGTTCAGAAATAGCTTTGCTTTTCCACACTGATACATGTCAAGTATCTTAAAAAAAAAACTATCTATCTATAAATGGAAATGGGCAAATACACTATTTTGCCAAAAGTTTGCGGACACCTGGTCATAAGTATGGTATGTGCTTTTTGAGCATCATATTCCACATTTAGTCCCAATTTTCTTCTATAATTATCTCCACTCTTCACAGAAGATGTTTCTTTAGATTTTGGAGTGTGCTTGTGGAGATTTGGGGTCGTTCAGCCACAAAAGTGTTAGTAGTCAGTTACTGATGTTGGTGAGGTGAGGAGGCCTGGGGTGCAGTCAGCATTTCAATTCATCCTAAAGGTGTTCATTTGGGTCAAGGTCAGAGCTCTAATGCAGTGCTTGTTAATATCATGAACAGCAGCTACGCTAATTCCTCTCCACTGCTTCTCTTTCTCTACCCATCCAGAGGCATCCTGAGGTTGCTCCGGCTCCAGCGCCAATTGGATCCCACTTAATGTGATGTTTAGACAATATAACTTTTTAAGTGTTTAAAGGCTCTGACATTAAGAAGCTGGTGTTGGATCTATGATGATCTCAAATGCTGAGCTATTTCACAAGATGCTCAATAGCTACTGGTTCCATAACATCAACTGACTGTATAAGACTGTAGAAAGGACATTACTTATAATCACACACTCCAGTGCTCATGAAATTAGTTCTCACTCTCCAGTGTTTTAAGACTATAATTACACTCTTTATATCAACCAAATGAGGATGGGTTTCCCTTTTGAGTCTGGTTCCTCTCAAGGTTTCTTCCTCATAACATCTAAGAGAGTTTTTCCTCGCCACAGTCGCCACGGCTGCTCATCAGGGAGAAATACACATCGTTCATCTTAACTGTTCAATTCTGTAAAGTTGCTTTGAGACAATGTCTGCTGTGCAAAGCGCAATAGAAATAAACTTGACTTGACTTTTTCACAGCGCTGTACTTTAGAAATGTTTGTTCTTGCATATGATCAATACCGATGACATAAACTTAAACTAATTTATTAAATATTAATCTTAAATTTTATTCTATGTTAATAATCTTGTGTGCTGTTTTCCTGATATCTGGGGAAAAAATGAGGTGGTCCAGGAGCTTCACAGATTTTTCCTATTTAGTGATTTAGAAATGTTCTACAAAGTGTTTTAGATTCTGAAAATGTTCCACACAGAACTTGTTTTGAAAGTTGGAACTAGTTAACTATCGAAGGAGCCCTGAAGGAATCACGATGGAACCCTTGTGAAGTTGTGACTTGTGATTTAAAGTGTGTCTTAGTGGATTAGAATAGAGTTTGTATATATACATGCACACTGAATGATAATGAAGCCATTTTTATGCACGGCATGTTCATACACGTCGTGAACCGTCTGAGAGGTTCACGTTTTCTTTAGGGTTCTCCAGTTTGCTCCTACCTCCCATAAACCTTACTGTATACAGTACTTCTAATTACTCCCAGGTGAATGTGAATGTGTCCCGTGATGGACTGCCATTTCCTTCAGGGTGTATTAATCATCTCACCTTCAGCATTCCCAGGGCACGCTTTGGATCCCGCATGATCCTGATTACGATAAAGCAGATGCTGGGTGAAGAATGAATGATTCAATTTTGCTTCACCTATAGGAAGTCCACATCATTGTGCATGACCTTCATTTACATAATGAAGGGAATAATTACCAGTGAACACTTCAGTGGTCGTTCCCGAGATCACTGCTGGTTCTGAGCAGGTTAATCTTTTGCTAATACGCTGAAATAATGAGCCGTCATTGGGACACTGCACGATATAATACAGCGCAATATGTTACATATATCGTATAAATGATCGGAGAGAGGACCCAAGGGAGTCGTGTTAGGAAAAAAAATGAAGAGGTGAATAACAGAATGAATGGAGAAAATTGCAGAATAATTACCAGACATTGAAAGGTAAACCAGGAGGGATGTGACCTCATGCTATAATAACTGTAATAAGACTAGACTATATGCAGCATTCGAATTTGACATGGAGCTGTTTTTTCTTTTTTTTGTTTTGTTTTGTTTTTTCATAGTTTTTAACATTTGCGTATAAGCCAACCAACATTCAATGCTAGAGCGAGCATCACATTGATCCCTCTTGCTTCAGTTACATTTTTCAAGCATTCCTAATGGCTAGTTAATGGGTTCTCGCTTCTCATTGAGTGTTGGAATATTTGGAACTGTAACTCTGCATATTGCCATGCTAACTTGCTTTTGATGTAAATGAGTGAGTGTCTGTTTGTGTACGGGGTCCTGCCATGGACTGGAATTATATCCATGGTCTACTTCTGACCCTCTAAATGTATTTTCACGCATGAAAGGCACAAATAACTGTGTGATGAATTCACCAGTAGCTGTTCCCACTTTTATTGGCACAACAAGTATTTTACAAATCAGAAAACGGATCAGAGACGCTCTACTTTCTTTCTTCACTCCCATTGGAAGTTGAATCAGGTACGTTCTATTGTCTGTGGTTCATTAGGGAGTTGGATCAGGTACACAGGTCATTGCTGCACCAAGTTCCACCATATGAGGGCAGTTTGGACAGTGGTGGTTTAATGAATAAAGCTCTGGTTTACTGATTATAACTCAGTGAACCTAGTGTACAAATGTTTCACAAATCAGGAGATGGATCAGAGATGCTCTCGTATCTTCAATTCTATTGGTAGCTGGATCAGGTATGTTCTATTGTCTGAGGTTCTTTTGGTAGATGGATCAGGTTCACAGGTAGTTGCTGCACCAAGTCCCTCCATGGACAGTGGTGGCTCAATGGGTGCAAGGCTTTTAAAACTGTACCATGGCTGATTCTGTGTGACAAATAAAGGCTTTATTGTTAAAGTTAAACTTTTTCACATCACGGGACACGCCTACCTCTAGTCGCTGAGGTCATAACTAAAAAGGATGATCTTGAAATGCTTTTGGATCGCTAAGCGAGTGAGCGCATGTGTGAACATAACGTTAACGTAGTTAGAGAAAATGTAAAATGAACAAACCCATGCTTCAATTATTCTGTTACCACTTTTTAGTTTGATAATATACCTCCTGGTCATCTCTTTTTAATAAGCCTGGCATTATATGCAGCAAGGGTCTACTTTGAGGATTTATTACACATTTATAAGCATTTCATGGAGTACAGTCGAATTTATGTAAAGCTAATATCAAAACGTTGATGGGACAACAAATATTTTACAAATGACTGTTTTTATTTGAGGAAAATAAATCAGAAAAAACTTTATATGACACATACTTGCTTTAAAATGCTAGGTTAGAGTGGTTAGAAGTAAAACAGAGAAATAACAAAATGAAATATAATATGCTATGAAAAGCTATAAAAAAAGAAAACAAGAAGTAGCAGTGACAGAGCAATAACCTAAACCCTGTGTAAAAAGTTATTCTTTCTTTACTAACAGCACATTTGTTATATTTCAGGTATCTGCTATGAAGGATGAATCTGTTGCTTTACCTTTTGGGAGTTCCTCGAGTAGTCACTTCATATAGAAATTAAATGGAAGTAAACTCTCCTCAGCACTGAAGTGCTGGTGCTTAATTTGTATTCAGACCTACTTTGGAGACTCGCTTCAGCACGGCGTCACTCGTTCACGAAGCACAAATGACAGTGGAAAGATTTAAATTTCCTCAAAAGTAATTGGTAATCACATTTACACCATTTATACTTAGACATACTCACAGAAAAACCTTCTAAAATGCCATTCTGAATGTAAAAACTGACAACATTTAATTTTGTGTGAAGACAAAGATTATGCTTAGAGCTACAGGAGTTTCTCTCCCATCAGCCACTGCACCTCAGTAGGTCATGTGATTGGTCTTCATTATCATATTTAACAATTGTATTTGTTTTGTTTATTAATTTGCAAAGAATGTTCCTTATTTGCGAAAGTCACATAACCCCTCGAGATGTATAAATTCCCATATAGTTATCCTTCTATCATTTGTACGGAGGCAATTTCTCCTTCTTCCTTTCTTTTTTCACATTATGCTGTGTCCTGCTAGAAGACCAACGATTCTGACTCTCAGGGAGGGTTTTTATGTTCAGCGAAAAGGAAAGGAAAATGAATAATGTCATCATGGCCATCTTTAATAGGATCCTGAGCTTTTTGTCCCATGTTCTATATAATTGAACGCGAATCTGTACAAGTGAAACCTAAAGGATGCTCGCAGGGCTCAGTGTTTTCCAGGCATTCTGAAAGCAACAATCCAATCTCACAAAATTAGAAAGGATTGTTCCAGGGGTTCGACATCCATCTGATCCCATCTTCTTCTTCTTCTTTCCAAAACAAGCACACAGTCATAAAAAAGGAATTCAATCTCAAGCGCTTTGAGCTGTGTAAATATAAATGGTCCTGGCAGCCGTGTTTCCGAGAAGTCCCTCGAGACCCAAATATCACTGGAACAGTTCTTTTTAGTGTTCCTATTTTTTTTTTTTTTTTTTTATTGATTTGACCGTTAATTTTTAATACAAAACATTTTTCCTTTTCTGATTGTATACAAGATATGTATATGCATGCTAATAATGTTTGAAATCATTGATGAAAATCAGGTGCGTGTTTTGCCAGCTTGCCGCGATCACATAACGCGGTGTAGTATTGAATTTTGAAGGGAGATTGCGCTGAAATCAATTATGCGCGTGTTTGCACAGATTAAGAAGCCATTGATCTGCGGCGCTGCTCCTGCTGTGTAATCTGTTTTAAGGGTTTGCAGAAATCTCACAGCTACTTACTGTATATGAGTTTGTAATTAAATATTCAACTGCCTTTTTGAACTCTTATTTCCAATATTTTTTTAATCCACCTCCAGGAGGGAATAAACAAGAAAACTTTCCCCATAATGCAATAGGGATGGTACAATTCACAGATTCACATCGGCGCAATGGGCATAGAAGTTAACAATATGATGCATCGATTTTTTTAAAAGTGTCCATCGAATACAAGTTGGCATTCGTATCGCGACGCGTTGTTTTTAATATTTTTGCATCTGTAAAAAAAATGGTTTATTTATTTTAGTATTATTATTATTAGTAAACCTCTATTATGTACAAAATGACAGATTTTTTGTGACCAATATTTTATATGTAGATTGATTTCGCAACTCTGCTGCTATGTGAATATGACGTATCACAACACCAGGAGAAGTGGCGTGTCCTCAAAGTCACATAGAATACAGATTAACATGGCAGAGGTAGAGCTGCATCTTCCTGGAGACAGAACAGGAAAAGAAAAAAATTCTTGTATTTATACCTTTTTCTCTTTCTTGGACTATAAAGGACTTTGTGAAAGGGTCATGCGTTAAAAGTCAGAAGGCACATAATTAAATCTATGATTTGCTGTCTGTCTGAACCGAAGCAATAAAACTATCTGTACCATATGAAATTTCATAGCATCATAAGTTTAAGCGTCATATTGCATTGAATCGCATTGATACCAGATCGCACTGCATCGTAATGGGGAATATTGAATAGTTTCCCATCGCATCGTTAGCTGCTTCATATGATTTATTTCTGGTATATTATCCTATGCTATGCATTGAGATACAAATCGCATCAGCCTTAGTTATGGAGATGCACATCCCTATAATGTACTTTGTGTTGTTCTTTGTACACTTTACAGCACAGTAAAAAACTGGGGTCAGACATAATACACTGCCCGTGGAGCACAGATTAAAAGGCCTTGCTCAAGGGCCCAAGAGTGGCATCTAGGTGAAACAACATTCTGATCAGTAGCCCAGAATCACTGAAGTACCACTTTCTTGGTTTTTACATATCCCAGCTTGTCTGGAAGATGGGGTCAATCATGGTACAGCACCCCTGGAGCAGATAGGGTTAAGCACTTTGCTCAAGGCCCCAGCAGTGGTCCCAACAACATGACAGAAGTGAGGCAATCAGGCTCCTAAACAACAAAGAACTGATCTGTTCAAAACTCACACAAACCCACTCATCACTCATCTCAATCCATTCCACTACCCATAATATATTTATATTATATTTATATTGAATCATAATATACTGTTTACTGTCTAAACTTGGTTGCACTCAGTGCTCTTTATGTGGCGAGGACACTTTCTTTATTCCTTATCTCTGTGTTCTGTTATGTAGCTTTATGTTGTGTGTATGTAGCTCTAAGTTGTTTAATGCAGCATCAGGGTTCTGGAGGAACATTGTCTCATTTCACTATGTATTTTTCACTAATCTTTCTAGTATGTCTATGAGCGTGGTAATGAAACAAAGGTGTTTTAATCACACTTCCCACACAAAGGACGCAGCCTGATAGGAGTCCCACTGACAACAGGCGAAATAGTTTATATGAACTGCTCGTCCTTGGCATCAATGCATCATTAATTTTATTCAAATGAACTCACCTTCTGCTGTGTGGTACAAAGCATGTCATTTGTAATTATTTTAATATATTATTCTTATATGCACGGAGGAAAAATAGCATATAATTGACATTCTATCCAGAAAGCTGTAGCCTTAGTAGGCTAGATTAAATAGCCATTAATCTAAAGATTGAAACAACAAGCTACTATAGATGAGTTGACTGAATTGTTCATCGATCGAATCCTAGATTTATTCATCCTTCAAAGCTGTTGTTGGACCTGGTACCAAGATACTATCCATTCAGGTATTCTCCGATTTACGATGGAGATGTGTTCCGATGAGCCCATCGTAACTGGAAAATATCGTAAATCGAGACATGGCCTAGTGTAGTATACATGAGAAAAAACTGGTGATCAGTATGGGGTTCTACTGAAATTTGTTCAGAATGTAACAGTACATAATTTAGCAAAACAGTGCAATTCACAGTACCATACATTTACTTTTACATTTGCGGCATTTAGCAGACGCCCTTATCCAGAGCGACGTACAAAAGTGCTTTGAGTCTCTAGTAATGAATAAATCTACACTGATACACAAGATTACATACTTAATATAAATATAACCCTAGAATTCTACAAACTTGGAAAGTGTTAATTTAAGTATTTCAGGAAGAGAAAGTTCTTCAATCGTCGATTGAAGATAGTCAGGGACTCTGCTGTATGGACATCTAGGGGAAGTTCATACCACCACCTCGGTGCCAGAACAGAGAAGAGCCTTGTAGTGTACTGACCTCTCATTCTGAGAGAAGAAGGTACCAGTCGAGCAGTGCTGGAGGATCTCAGACAGCGTGGTGCAGTGCAAGATGTGACGAGGGCACCGAGGTAAGATGGCGCTGGTCCATACTGTATAAACTATACAGCATTTACTGTCTGGACTGTATGTAGTAGCCGGCGTGTGGACAAGCGGCGCTTCACGTGTGGGGGGCGGAGCGTACACTGCAATGTTTGCCTGCCACAACAAACTTAAAATATGTTTTTACAATTTTGTCGTAACGCTATTATCATCGTAAGACACACAATTTGTAAATCGAACCATTGTAACTCAGGGACCATCTAAACATGTAAAAAAAGGAAAGGTTTTTTTGGTAATTCAAAAATATTATACCTTAAACCTTAATAAAAATTAGACCATTGATTAGCTGAAAAGCCCGATTTTTGGGATTTGGAATACTGTGGCAACAGAAACTGGACTAGCAATGGATAATAATAATAAGAAAAAAAACCTACACAGAATGGTATGAGGAAGGTCCCCTGGTGGTCTAGTGGTTAAGATGCAGCGCTCCCACCGCTGCGACCCGGGTTCGATTCCCGGTCAGGGAACCATCCCCAGCCACTCTTAGTGCCGGTCCCAAGCCCGGATAAATTGGGGAGGGTTGCGTTAGGAAGGGCATCCAGCGTAAAACACGTGCCAAATCAAACGTGCGGAGGATCTGCTGTGGCGCCCCCTAACGGGAGAAGCCAAAAAGAAAGTTTAGAATGGTATGAGGATATAAAACTGGGACTGATTTCTTCCTAGCCCAGATTATTATAGATTCATCAGTGTGAGATGATTACACAGGGTAACGGCGAGCCTAGATGTGACCCAAGACACATGAATCAATATTAAAGGTAAAAAGGTATTTTCGAATGCCATTGGAAACATTGTTCAGTCTAAAGGTGGTAGTGCTTTATACTTGTACATTACACATGTACATTACAGCATTGTAAAATTCTGCACATATCCCAGCATTGTTGTAAAACAGGGTTCAGAGCACAGGATCAGACATACAACACAGAGCACAGCGGGTTAAGGGCCTTGCACAGGGGCCCCAAGAGTGGTAGCTTAGCAATACTTTGGACATTTTTGCCAAAAGTTGGCGAATAGTTTCGTAAATTTTGGCGGGTTGAGCTCATTGAAGGACTTCCTGATCTCTCGTCTTCTTCCGCTCTTAAAACACGACCCGTTGCAGCATCACCGTATGTAAGACGTATGTCACGTCAATCGTCTCTAACTTGCTGTCCGTGATGAAATCGCAGACGTCTCTGTGATATTTTTCTCTGCTTTATAATTGGCGTTCTAGCTCTCTGCCACAATCTGCTCTCAAGCACAATATTTCATCATTTAGAAAGCTGTTGTTTAACACAATTGATCACCTTTGGAGGGGGACACATTTCAAATACTCACCGAACTGGAAATTAAATTTCATTTCATTTTCTCTACGATTTTTTAATTTTTTATTATTAACCGTGATGCAGAGGTGTCAGACACACACAAATAATTTCTTGAACACAGGAGTTCCAAATCAGAGGTGCAGCGGTTTCGGTTCCCCACGGCCCCACACAAATTAAGTACTGCTTGAGGCCCATATGGAGAGTATTACCAGAGGTGGACTGGGAAATAAGTTTCTCTCTTTTTTACAGTAGGCGAATGGAGAGTATAAGCCTGTAGGGAATACAATTCCTTTTGCTTCCTGGTGCTAAATATATCCTGGGATACACAACGGAGGTCTTTATTCGGAGACTGTTTAACTAAAGATGGACTATTTCTGTCAATATACTGTATATGACTGAACAACTTTTGCAGAACTTTATATATAAATGACCAGATAGAGATATTAACACAATCCAGTATTATAGAGGGGAATAAAAAAAAAGCATACTATTTATTTGTAGCACCTTCGATACCTGGTCAAAAGCAAACGTTGCTAAGCAACAGAAGGAACGTTCGAGTACTGCATCAACTTAATTCTGCCAAGCTTGATATATGTCAGTGAACTACGCTTTTTGTAAATAATTGTGCCTCTTTATGAAACATATTGAGCGTAGCCCATGATCATGCATTAAACTCGCGAGGCTCGTGAACCTTCTCAGCCAGCTGTGATGGGCTTAAATTAATCAGTACACTTTTGGAATAAGATCAAAATAAAAAAATATGTTCTCTTTTGCTTTAAAACATATTGAGAATAACCAAATGTATGTGGACCGTTACAACTTACACTAAAACTATGTAGACAAAAGTATTTTGTCTATACACCTGACACCCCCAGTTATATGTGGTTCTTTCCCAAACTGTTATAACAAAGCTGAAGGCACACAATTGTACTGTATATGGAGTAACATGAAATATTCTATTCACTTAAACTAGGTGACCCAAATCTGTTCTTCTTCCTTTGGCTTCTTCCATTAGGGGGCGCCACATCGGTTCATCTGTCACCATACCCCCCTGTCCTCTACATCTGCCTCTTTAAACCCAACTACCTGCATTGCTTCCCTCACCACATCCATAAACCCCCTCCTTGGTCTTCCTCTTTTCCTCCTACCTGGTGGCTCCATCCTCAGCATTCTCCTACCGATATACCCCATGTCCCTCCTCTGCACATGTCCAAACCATCTCAATCTCACCTCCTTGTCTCCAAAACGTCCTACATGAGCTGTCCCTCTAATAAACTCATTTCTAATCCTGTCCATCGTCGTCACTCCCAACAAACATCTCAACATCTTTAGCTCTGCTACCTCCAGCTCCACCTCCTGTCTTTTACCTTAATGCCACTGTCTCTAATCCACACACCATCGCAGGTCTCACCACAGTCCCATAAACTTTCCCTTTTCACTCTCACAGATACTCTTCTATCACACATCACTGACCCAATCCTGTCTCAGTGGAACATCTTCCCAGAAGAGTGGAGGTTGTTATAAGAGCAGATTGGTACTAAATATGGCATGCGGTGCTCAAAAAGCACATGCGATACTAATGACCAGGAGTCTGCAAACTATTATCAATATAGTGTATAATAACACTTATAGGCAAAAGAATTGGGACACCTGACTTTTCCAGCCATATGTTCTCCTTCCCCCTATTTGTTATCTCTTGGAGGCACACATAGATTTATATAGGATGCCTTTGGTTTCACCAAATCAGGATTTTATTCTTATTTACAAAGACAAATGTTTTAGGATTGACGTTATTCTCCACTGACCACTGATGCTCTAGTGCCGAAAATAGCAACACAGAAATGAAAAAGAGTAAGTGAGAGGGAGAAGAATGTCAAACAATGATGTATTGCAGGAATAATTAAATCAAAATTCAGATTGCAGACAGATGGGCTGGAGGCTTGTCCTCACCAGTGAGTCATCTGACAGCAAACCAACTAAATGTTCTGATGAGCAAACTCTTACTCATATATTGCTTTCATTGTGTTCTGTCTCTGTTATAAGTTGGATTAAAAATAAATTCCTGTTAAATGCATTAGTATCTATTGAGACGTGTAGGACCAAAAGAGAACCTGAATCAAACTCATGTATTTTTTACTCATTCAGTTTAATTTGGTTTTATTTATAAAACACTTTTAACAATGGACTTTATACAGATAAAGAGGTTCTTAAGTTGGAATGGACACGTTTAGTGCCTATAAGTTTGTTTCTTTAAGTTTATCTCAAATGAACAAGGCAGTGGTGGATGTAGCAAGTAAAAACACCTTGACATGGAAGAAAGGAAGAAACCTTAAGAGGAACCAGACTCAAATAGAAACCCATCCTCATCCCCAAATCTCCTTTTATTACAATTCAGTTATTATTATTGAGTCGTACTGTTAAGTGATAAAAAACTGCAGTCTTGAGCCATTCCAGCAGACTGTTGCTATTAATTACAGTCCAAATCCATTCTCAAAGTTCTTGAGTTGCTCAGTAACTTCATGGATCTTTAGGGTGTTCATGTGGAACCATCCCCATCTGCACAGAGTGGATCAGTGGATCATCAGGATGAATCAGGCAAATCCTAAGAGAAGAAAGGGACAGGACTGATGGTCACTGGAATCTCAGGAGCATGTTTACTCGACCAAGAGGAATAGAAGAGTAAAAGGATGGCAGGTAGAGAGAAATAAGGATTGTTAATCTATTTTTATTGTTACTTTAAAAAAAATCATTTCATGGTGGTGATTTGTCAGCATGACTCCAGTGAAATTTCGGCACATTAGCATGCCCACTAGGACCCCCGTGGATATATTTTGGATTTTAAGCCAAAAAAAAGCATGCCTGGTACTCGTAAAAGCGATGCCTAATTTGACAGAAGCCTCATATTCTTCTTGCATACTTACATTTTAAATGGGACCACACTAAAACGTCTGAAAACGCTGTACTGCGCACGAGCACCACGCAAGAAGCTTCGACTTGCGTCATTTCCGCTGCCGTTTATTTGCTTTCTGGTTCTTTTAAATGTCACGCCAATGACTAAAAAATGCGTCATCGGTTTCGAAAGCCTCCATTTTCACAGTCCTTACTGCGATGCCAAAACTGCGTTTGAAATTTATCCACCGTTTTCTTAAAGCTGTGTTTTCGTTAACTGAAAATTTAGACATTAGACATTATCAAATCATAATTTGTACAATAATAATTTACACTAAACCATTTAAATATTTTTATGATTACCGTATTTTCCGGACTATAAGCTGCTACTTTTTTCCCTTCGCTTTGAACCCCGTGGCTTAAACAATAAAGCGGCTAATTTATGGATTTTCCCTGGGTTTTTCCCGGTTTCACAAGATTCAAGCCAAAAAACTGAGCCCCATAACATTAGACCAATGAAATTGCCGAACGGGTTCAGGTGAACCAATGAAACTCTTTATATTAAATCAGATGCGCTCCCACTGAATCGGGCCGCACCACATCATAAATATGGATGATGTTCCTCTGACGTTTGACCTGCCGCTCACTCGGACTGTCTACAGGAAATGAGAATCATTCGTCACCCTGAAAACAACCGGGCATGAAAACACACTTCACCTGTGTTCTGAGCTGCACGGCATCGGGAGAAAAGATTCACCGATGGTGATTTTTAAACGCACGACGATGCCAAAAGAAAAACCCCCGAGAGAAATTGTGAAAGGAAAGAGGAAGAACGTGAACAATTACTTTATTGGTAGGCTACTGTTTAGATACAAGCCGTGTTATAGTCAGTGTAACTGTGCTTATATTTGGGTGCACTTTATAGTCCAGAAATTAAGGTAATGCTAACTGTGTATTTTACTTGTCACATGTACATTAATGCACAGGGAAATTCTGTCTTTGCATATCCCAGTGATGTTAGCAAACTGGGGTCAAAGGGCCCCTGGGGCACAGAGGATTAAGGGCCTTGCTCAAGTGCCCAAAAGTATTAACTTTGTATCACATCATGCCATTGTGGATTATTTTTCAATTTTTTTGTGTATTACTTTTTATATAGAGTATGGCTGTGAAGCTTATTGATGGTGGGATTGGAACTCACAACCTTCTGATCAGACCCCGACCCTAGAACATATTAGACACTGAGCTCCTTCCACACACACACTGCTACTGCTACTTAGCATAGGTGTGTTCAATAACACACAAACACAATCAATAATGACTTATTCACAAAAACATTACACTCACTGTAACTCTTTTTTAAAAGTTATCAAAGTGTTTGAGATCTTGATCTCGTGTCCAGGACAGTTTCTGTCCCTGTTTTGGATTTGATCAAACCTTTTTTTCAAACTGTTTTTAAACCCAGTGTTTTTTTTATCCTTTTTTTTTTTAACTGCATTTGCATTTGTCTAAATATGTACATGGATGGACAGAGTACATCCATTAAAAAATAAAATAATGAGGGAAGGAGAGAGAGCGATGTGGAAAGGAGAGAGAGAGAGGGAGAGAGAGAGAAAGAGAGAGAGAGAGAGAGAGAGAGAGAGAGAGAGAGAGAGCTAAGTGGAGAAAGTGGTACGGGGAGAAGGGAGAAAGAGGGAGGGGGGAAATGAGATAAGGAGGGAAGGAGAGAGAGCGATGTGGAAAGAAGAGAGAGAGGGAGAGGGGGAAAAGACAGGGAAGGGAAGAATGATGTAAGGAGAGAATAAGAGAAACATGGAGTGAGAGGTAGAATGAGAGAGAGAGAGAGAGAGAGAGAGAGAGAGAGAGAGAGAGAGAGAAGAGAGAGAGAGAGAGAGAGAGAGAGAGAGAGAGAGAGAGAGAGAGAGAGATCTTGTATGAAGTAGGTGACTGTTTTGAATTCTACCCAAACACATCACTTAGCATGGTTTAAATGGAAATAATCCACCTTTAATACACATCCCTCCCTTTTATCCTTCTTCAGTTTCCTTCTTTTTAACCCCTAAGCGATCTGAAAGAGTGGAACAGAGCGATATAACGATGCTGCTGCAGATTACATGCTATGTATTATGCATCGATAGGCAACTGCCTTATGCTGGCTGTTCTATATAAGCAGCTCTTAATCAAAAGAGAAAAATGTATTATGCAAGTGTCTGACTCTACGGCTCAGTCGCTGAAGGGAGGAGGAGGGAAAAAAATGCCGGTGAGAAGTGCAAACATCTTGTTTCTCGCTCATTGCACTTTCGAGCGATGGATCTGAGACACACGTTTCAAAGGAAATGCTGAAATGAAATGATTTGTACGTTAATGTAATATGGCACACTCATGAATCAAATATGACACACTGGATGAGGCAGGTGTCGTTTTTTTCAGTAAATATGTTATTTTATTGATTGTTTAAAATCTGTACAGGGAACCATGCATAATGGCAAATGATATGATATTGTGTGAATTCATAGGAAGAAATGTATTATTATTATCATTATTATTATTATTATTATTATTATTGCTATTATTTAATTTATTTATTTACTCATTCATTAATATATTAATTGATACATTTGTTTGTTTATTTATAATCTATTTTGAACTCTAATCCAAAAAACTCTACTCAAATGTATTCAGTAATAATCTGGATCTTTTTGATCAAATCAATAAATAGTGTTTTCGCTTCTGTAGATATAAAAAACACACACAAATACAAGTAAATATGGGATTATTTCGGTGTTAAAAGTGTGGAATTAGTTAACGATTTGGTGAATTTAACACTAAGTGGCTGTTCATATTTAAACAAATACACACACACACACACACACACACACACACACACGCATGCATACTTACTACAACACTAATTACTTTAATTGCTTTAATCACAGCAGATAAATCAGATTTTTATAGTTTTGTCTTCACTGGTGCACTTGAGTGGATGTGAATAGAAAAATACTTCATTTTATTAGCATTTACGTTGTGTAAAGTTGTGTCTGTAGCTATAGCTTTTCAGGAAAACAATTAAGCTTTGATCAAGGGTATGAAAGCATCTTAGCAATGCCAGGGCTTGAACCCCCAACCTTCCAATCAAAAACCTACAGTAAGGCTTTAACCAGTGAGATACCATTTTAAGCAGTTTAGGAAGATCTGAATCAATAGCATTTTTTATTATTATTACTTTTTTATATGGTATACATGGCAGTTGAATCAAAGGTCACCACGGGTTAAATTTGGCCCACAGATTCTATTCTGGGCATCTCAGCTTTATGTAAAGAATGCTAAACAGATGCAAATTCAAGGTTAAAGAAGACTTTTCTTGAGAAAAGCAGAGGCCTACAAATCCAAAATCAATAAAACAGTTTTTGACTTCAGTCAGTTCACAAACAGACTAGATTTAAGCAAATAAGATAGAAAAACATTGACAAAAAAACCCATTTCAGCATTAAAATAATAATTAAATGATTGTTTGGAAATAGCCAACACACAGAGAGTCCCAATGAGTGAATTAGTTTGTGTTGTTTTCCTTTAAATAGAGTGTGTGTGAGAAAGAGAGAGAGAGAGAGAGAGAGAGAGAGAGAGAGAGAGAGAGAGAGAGAGAGTGTGCAGCTCCCACTGTTGGGCCCTTGAGCAAGGCCCTTAGCCCACAATTGCTCAGCTGTATAAGTGAGATATCTGTAAGTCGTTCTGGATAAGGGCATCTGCCAAGTACCGTAAATGTAAGTGTGTAAGTGTATGTTCTGGGAGTTGGAGTCCCAGGTGGCCATGTTTGAAGGCCGCAGTGTCTGTTGGGAATTTGTGTAGCAGTGATCTGACTGACATTTTTGCAGAAAGATTATTGGAGGATGAAGAATATGCATGAAAAAAATTCACGAAAAAAGCAGCACTCTGAAGTACATCCGTGCTTGTCACAGTGCCAACTCTGATATGTGTGGCTGGAAGAATTATAGCGTACTGAGGAAAACCTTACTATGACTCTATGAACTGGGCTAAATTTAAACAAAGTCAAGAAATTGAAATTAATGCCACATCATTAGCTATATATTAGCTGCTACACAATTGTTCCAGTCAATCCATGGCCAGAAGAGACACAGACATGCATCTACACACCAAATACCAAATCTGTTCACAGGTCATCTATCAAGACAAGGTGTGTGTGCATCAGGATGCAACTAATCGCCCCATGAGCTGGAGGTTTGTACTGTCATGCTGGCATGAGCAAGTAATTAGATGTGAAGCTTGCATAACAAACAAAAGTCACATGAACATACGGCACTGAGTGATGCATTTAGAATAGGTAGAATACTGTGGCCGAGAAGTGCAAAACACACTAACAAATCCGAAAACAAAATAACAAATCCAAAAAAACAAAATAACAAATCCAAAAACAAAATAACAAATTAGTAAACAAAATAACAAATGCAAAAACAAAATAACAAATCAGTAAACAAAATAACTAATGCAAAAACAAAATAACAAATCAGTAAACAAAATAACAAATGCAAAAACAAAATAACAAATCCCCAAAAAAACAAAATAACTAATCCAAAAACAAAATATCAAATGCACAAACAAAATAACAAATCCAAAAACAAAATAACAAATCCCCAAAAAAACAAAATAACTAATCCAAAAACAAAATATCAAATGCACAAACAAAATAACAAATCCAAAAACAAAATAACACATCAGTAAACAAAATAACAAATGCAAAAACAAAATAACAAATCAGTAAACAAAATAACAAATCCAAAAACAAAAAACCAAATCAGTAAACAAAATAACAAATGCAAAAAAAAAAAATAACAAATCCAAAAACAAAATAACAAATTTAAAAAGAAAATAACAAATGCAAAAAGAAAATAACAAATCAGTAAACAAAATAACAAATCCCCAAAAAAACAAAATAACAAATCCCCAAAAAAACAAAATAACTAATCCAAAAACAAAATATCAAATGCACAAACAAAATAACAAATCCAAAAACAAAATAACAAATCCCCAAAAAAACAAAATAACTAATCCAAAAACAAAATATCAAATGCACAAACAAAATAACAAATCCAAAAACAAAATAACACATCAGTAAACAAAATAACAAATGCAAAAACAAAATAACAAATCAGTAAACAAAATAACAAATCCAAAAACGAAAAACCAAATCAGTAAACAAAATAACAAATTTAAAAAGAAAATAACAAATGCAAAAAGAAAATAACAAATCAGTAAACAAAATAACAAATCCCCAAAAAAACAAAATAACAAATCCCCAAAAAAAACCAAAATAACAAATCCAAAAACAAAATATCAAATGCACAAACAAAATAACACATCAGTAAACAAAATAACAAATGCAAAAACAAAATAACTCATCCAAAAAAAGCAAATTAACAAATCCAAAAACAAAATAACAAATGCAAAAAGAAAATCCGAAAACACAACGACAATTCAGACAAAGCGGAAAAGGTAGGTATAGTTTGTGAATTGAACGCTTACTGATCATTGGACGTGAACTCTGCTGGGAAAACTCGTTTTTGGAGTGGAAAATTGTGTGAGATTTATAAAGCTAAGAGTCTGTTCGTGAGGTCAGGTGTTCAATAGGGTTGATATCAGAGCTCGATGGTCGATCTT
This sequence comes from Silurus aristotelis, assembly GCF_946808225.1. Lineage (NCBI taxonomy): Eukaryota > Metazoa > Chordata > Actinopteri > Siluriformes > Siluridae > Silurus > Silurus aristotelis. The sequence continues at coordinate 27,442,202 of NC_139583.1, forward strand.
CCACTTATCCCACACATGTAAAGCACATGTGGTTGTTAAAGTTTGGTGGCCCAAAACATTTGTTAATATGTGTAGCTCCAGCAGTCTCGAGACTCTATTACTTTCTGGAATAAAACCTCTGAGTAATCACTGAAGGTGATCTGACTGTCCTGAGACACTGAGTTTGTGCTATAGTCACATTTCAATTGAAATCTTAACAGAAAAACCGAATTTATTGCAGAGTACATTGTGGATCAGAGCTTATATCTGGATCATACTGACTCAGAGAGAAACTTTTGCTGACAGATCAGAAGAGTTGAATTAAACAGTGCGGCGGCGGCGGATTAAGAACGAAAATGTTAAGAGATGTGTGCATGTGAGATCTACTGATACAAACAAGAGCCAGAACATCTGTCAACTTTCTACTTTAGTGTCTAAAAAAAGAGCAATTAAACCACGTTGTCCTTTTAAAGTAAGTGCAAATATTTAGAAGAATCATGGTATGAAGGCAGTACCTAAAAAAATTGCCTTATAAATGACAAAACTGGAAACTTGTGTCTACTTCTTCCTTATTACAAGTAATATTTCTGGAAGTTTCTGTACCCAGCATGATCTGTCTGTCCTGCAGGTTGCACAGACGAGACAGCCGTACACATCTCAAGCCTAAGGGACTGTCACCCTCAGGACAGGAAACAAGCTTTGCCTTGCCGAGTATAAAGCCAACATCTGTTGTTCCTCTGGCATCAGTTGCTTGGAGGCAGGCCAAAACTGCAATGGCATTACTGAACACACTGCATAATGTCTGAATAGATATTGGCTGTTGCTACAACTGATTTAGAGAATTTTACTTTCATTCTGTGCTTTTACTCCAAATCCTGAAGCATCTAAGGACTTAAATATAATTATTGTTTATTCTTTTTTATATTCTTCTTTGACAAAAATAATTGCAATTGTGCCAAAGATGATGATTAGGAAGGAGAGGAGAAGGAGGATTAGTAGTAGTAATAGTGATTCAAGTATTAAAAATAATAGTCGCAATAATAGTGTGAAATTGACGGCCTGCCAATAAATAGTAGTAACGGTAAAAGTAGTTGTACTCATATCATTAGGGCCAATATTGGATTCGATACTTAGAATTGGAAGAGGAGGGGCAGGGAATTTCCGAGTTAAAAATTGAAAAAAATTTAAGTTGTAAGTTTAAATTTTTAGGGTTAAAACTCAGAAGAAAAAACTCCTTGATTTTATATTATGCCTGGTGTGAAAGATCTAATCAAACTTTACTTTTTTTTGGATTTAGTAACCAGGAAATTCTTATTATTTTAGCTAAAAAATCACCAGAATATTATACTTGAGATTTTCGAGTTTTAAACTTACGAGGTGTTCTTCTCATAAATTTCTGAGTTTTTATCTTTTGAGTTTTAAACCCTAAAAATTTCTCGGAAATTTCCTGATTCTCCTCAATTCTTTCTTTTTAATCCCATATTGGCCCTAATAAACCGTCATACTTATAGTATTTGTTGTAGTAGCATCTTTTTACAAAATAAATGAATAAATATTCAGTATTTCATTATTCACACTTACGCCTTAATATCTTAATTAATATCTACCCCCTGTCAGACAATTACAGTTCTTACCTGTAGAAATACAGTAGATATATATTTTTCATGAACTGCAGTGACACCAGACAGAACATCAGCAGCTTGTGAATCTGAGCTGATAATAAATCCTGGTTTTAGTCAGATGCTAAGTGCATTATGTATAATGCTTAATGCACCTAGACAGTTTTTTATACAGCATATCACACATAATAAAGAAAAGCAGTTTTTTCAAAGTAATGGATCATCAGATAATGGCTTTATCGTACACAGTGCTATTTCTTTTTTAACACCCACTCATGTACTGAAAATGTGACGCTATAAGAAGTGTTCTTCTCCAGTATGTGGTGGATCTAAAAACAGCAGAAGAGCAAACACTTAGGTATATGAGTTTTACTCAGAAATAAGTAAACAAGTTCAGAAAATTAGATTTTTTAACATTTTATTGGATAATGATATAAGATCATAATAATTTAGATGAGTGGAGAAGGAGATGTAGTTAATTCCTGTAATTTATTTTATGATTAGACATTATCACATTTAAGCTATTCATTTTATTAATTAGTATTTTTTTTAGATTATACTTAATTGAATACAGCTTTACATTCTTGTTGTTTCATATTTTTTACAGTTGTGATACAATTTATTTTTAGTTTGTTTAGTCAAAGACAAAAATCTTGACCTTCATCAACACCCCAGAAACACCCAATGTACTGCACATGCTCAACCACTTCATGACTTAAACCTCTTGAGCATTTAATTAAAATTATACTTTATATACCACATTGTTTACATCTAATTTCAGGAGATGTCAGGAGATGTTTCAGGAAATGTCAGGAGAAGCTTCTATTTATTACCTAATGGTCAAAAACAGGTGTCATCTCAGACAGGTGATAACTACAAGTCCCAGCAAATATTGTTGCATCCAAAAACACTATGTAGACAAAAATACTGGGACACCTGACCTTTCCAGCCATATGTGCTTCATTCCACAAAGAACCACACAAAAGAAGCCACATGAATGTTTTGGACGTCTTTGGATAAAGTAGCATGAAATGTTTCCTTCACTTGAAATAGGAGACCCAAACCTGTTCCTGCAAGACAATGCCCCTGTGCACAAAGCCAGCTCCATGAAGATATAGCTTACCTGGGTTCAAGTGGAAGATCTTCTGCTCTAGAGATTTTTACACCTTTGGGATGAATTGGAAAGACACCCCAGGCCTCCATTACCATTGCTGACTTCTTATTAACATTGTTGTTAAACAATATTTTGTCCCTTTGACTGATTTCTGCTTTTGATTAAAGTTGTGTCTATAATTTTGGTTGAATAAAGACATGCTTTAACTGCACTCGCATCCACTCATGCTGGTCGGCTGCAGGAATTTGAAATTCTAAATGCATGAGGATCTATTTTATTGAAATCCTACAATTGAATTGTAGAGCTTCTATAATCTGCCATACCTACAGTGTAATTGCTTTTAAATTTTCCACATGTAAATGAATGTTGAATCCAAACAGCAGATGCATAATCGAACTCTGTCCAACCAGCTGTAAAACGTCTTGAATTAAAAAAAAAAAAGCTTAATAGGATTCATGAAAGTTTAATAGAAATTTCATATAGCTTTGTAAATAATACATGTTTTAGCATTGGGGTGGATGGATGGAATGCTATGGGAAAACATCATCAGATACTGGGAACCCTAACACGTTAGTGTGCTAATGATTTTTTTAACTAAAGAGAATATCAGGTATTCAGTGTCTATGCATTCTGTTGCATTCTTGTTCTATTATTGATCCAAATATCATACATTGCACGATGATGCTATGGAAAAGCGAAGAGGGTCTCAGGGATTATTCTGAGGTTTTTCCTCTCAGGCAGGTGCAGTTGCAGTAAATCAAGTTTTAAATTCATGCATCATTAAAAAGCTTGTCCTTGGAAAACCTCACTGGTCTTTTTTTTCATTTGCAGCTCTTGAAATTCAAATTCTTTCCTAATGGTGTGCTGTAAATTGCAGTAGTGCAACGGAGACACTGTATTACAGTCAATAAAAAAACATATCTAGATGTTTAACAACCTACCAGATGAGCACCATACTTCTAGCCAACATATCATCAGTTTGTAGTTGGGGATTACATAATTTTATAAAGTGTGAGTCTTTCATTTTGTATAAAATTATCCCCAATAGTTCACTTCATTTCGCTTCATTTCATTGTGTCTGTATACATTGGAGTTTCTATCCAATCAGATTTCAGCTGTCACATTACATGTTCCCGTGGTATTTATTTATCCTTCACAATCAGCACCTACAGACTTTTTCAGCATAAACTCAATGTTGCTTGTAGCTGTTGCTTTACCCAATAAGATTGAGATTTGGCCTTTCCGGGGCCCCCTAGAAGGCGTCCGATCATGTTGCCATTTTCAGCTCCTTTGACTGGATGTTCAGAGAGCTCACTAATCAGAGCTCGCAAACCACATCTGTAGCAAACTGCACAAGCTTGAATATATTCGTGTGGATTTAATAGCTGTTTTTTTGATCCACAAGGGCTGACAGAGGAGAAGAAATTGATTTAGTCGCAGATGCACTTTACACGATGAAATTTTCCAAGAAAAGCTTGAGGAACGGTCAAAAAAACATGTTCAAAACAGTTGTTAAAGTTTTTTATGAACCATTTATACCTTTGCATTTTCTTTCCTGTAGGATTTGCAAAACAATTGCCTCAATTTCATATCCCCAGAAAGCAGAATCCCCAGCACAGAAAAAATGCACAAAAATGCATGGGTCGTTTACCGAGGTTAATATCAATGCTCCTGTTAGAGATGATGTATGCAGGTGGTGCAGCTGTGGCTACAGTGAAAGGAGACTTGTTAAATCGTGTTCATTGGGTTTCTTGCTTTAGTTATGCCATTCATTCTGTTTAAGATTCCTGTCTGTGATGCAGCGCTCTGTTATACTGCGTTTTTCTATTATATTGATAGTTTAAGAGGTGCATTGGAGCACTGTAATATAAACCTGTGATTTAAATTTCAGCGAGGATTACAATCGCAGCTGCTATTCCAGTTTTAATGGATCATCTATTGACGCATGTATTAAATCAAGCAAAGCTGTTAGTGAATTACTCCTGGCACACCTTGACACCCAACACCTACACACCTTTTTTCCACACAATTCTCCATGTCGGCACCCCCAGCACATATGTATAGAAATTTATGTGCTAAAAAGTAATAATATTTTTGATTGCCAGGTTAATTTGATGGTTTTGTGCCAAATCCATTGCAGCATGGCACAGCTGGACTTTTCTCAAAACACCATCTGCTCACAGTTTCTGTCTTAACATGAAACATTTTCACACACAATGATGCCTAAAGATTGCTGCATAAATACACACTCACATACATGAATGTGAGCACTGTGTGGATTATGAGTTCGTCCTGATGTCGTTCTGAAGAACTTTGTTTTGAATATATTGCAGGCATGGGTTTTGCTTCTCATCGTTTGCTAGCATTAAAAAAATGTGATTCCCCGCTGCTGTAGAGATGTTTAGATTCTTATGGCAGATTAAATAAATATATGTTTATAAAGCTGGAAACAAAGCGCTTGATTGAATTCTGCGTCTCGGCTGCTGAACATGTAGGTCACCCCAAAAAGTGAATCATGCACTAAATTTCACAATTCCATCAGTCTTTTACGATTATTTACCATTGCTGGCCTAAACTTATTTTAACTTCTTACATTTTAATATGTTTGTCCATGAATATGTATTACATTTATTTCCAATAGTTTATTCCCTTCATTTTAAAGAGTTTCTCTCTCTCCGATGCGTCGCTTCAAGTATCTTCAAATCAATGTTGCCCCAAGGCTGTTGGTTCAACCAATCATATTTTAAGTTGGTCAATCCGTGGTCATCTAGCAGGCTTGCAATAAAGTCAGCTTTGTAATCCTTTAATTGGATAGTCAGTGTGCCAGTCGGAGGCTGCAAAACACATCTGTAGCAAACTGCATAAGCTTAAATATATTTCTGAGTACAGTAAAACCCCGTTGTACGAGCATAATTCGTTCTTGAAAATTGCTCGTAGGTCCATTTGCTTGTACGTTCGAACTAATTTTCCCTGTAGGAATGAATGTAAAAGTGATTTAATCTGATCCGAGACCTCATTTGATCGCTTATTTTAACAAACAAATACACCGCAAATTACCGTAATGTAAACATAATTTAACACTTACCCATGTGGTAGTGATTTAACACTTACTCATGTGAGATGCGCACCACGCTCGTAACCTTCTTGGTTTCCATGGTAATTCTATTTACTTTTGTTTTTCCAGCACCATCACTGATTTTCTTGGGTGACATTTTTCAAGACTTCTAGTGAAAAAAAAATGTAACGCTAAAAAAAGTTATGTTTTTGCTGCACTCAACAACGAGAGCCACCGAGTGATACATCATCATCTAAGCGACTGATGCGACCCTCGGCCGAAAGCGGGGAACCGGCAGCGTGGGTTTGCTCGTGCCTTCGAAATTTGCTTGTGAAATAGGGTAAAATTTTGCAAGCAAGGTCGCTCGTATCTCCGTTTGCTCGTACTATTAGTTGCTCGTACAACAGGGTTTTACTGTATTTAATAGCTGTTTTTTCATTCCACAATGACCGACAGTAGAGGGGAAACTGATTTAATGGCACTTATAAGGATATTTACAAGACAGACTTTTTAAGAAAAGCTGGACATCATGAGGAAAGGTTGGGACAAAACAGTTCAAAACAGCTGTTAACCAACCATTTATATTTTCGCCTTTACTTTCCTGTAGAATTTGCACCAAAAGAAACACTCAATTTGCCTTCAGTTCAAATGTGTAATGCATGAAAATATTGCTAAAAAAGGGGGTCATTTTATGAGGTTAACATCGATGCTTGTGTTAGAGATGATGTATGCAGGTGGTGCAGTTGTGGCTACAGTGAAAGGAGATTGGTTGAATTGTGTTCATTGGATTTCTTGCTTTAGTAATGACATTCTTTGACACAGTATGAGATTCCTGTCTGTGATGCAGCGCTCTGTTCTACTGCGTTTCTCTATAACATTGACGCTTTCTACAACCGTGGCATCATAATGATAGTATCAATCGGTGGATTGATTCTGGCAGGACACCATTTAGGGCCTTGGTGTGAAATACACATCTTGTCACACTGTAAAGGAGCTCAATAAAAATCTATAACTGACTCTTTAAAACTGGAAAACATAAAAATAAATTCACATTGTCATAATAGAAAGTAAATGTACAGTTGTGTCCTAATTATATACACAGCTGACAGCTGTAATTAATACTCTATTTCCTTCCACATTAAGTCCTTTTTGTCCTATCATCAGACATTATAGAAACCATCTGTCTGCTGCCACAGTCAGCGATGCCACTACCGTGACCTGTAGCTGCCCTGTGAGTTTTGTGTTATCCTCTTATTGGTACATTTTAGATGAGTGTCATAGCAGTGCACCCACCCGTTTTGAGCAAAAAGTACCCGATTCCTAAACTGCAGTAAAAGTACCAATCCCCTGCTTAAATATAAATCCAGGAAAAGTTCAACTCCTCCTTTTACAGTTCTACTCGAGTAAAAGTTCTGCTTTTGAATTGACTTCGCTATGAAGAGTAAAAGTAGTGGTGTAGGAGAACTCTAAGTAAATAATGAATGCAGTTTAGTGTTCATTCACCTGCACATTAGACCTTTATAAGGAGAGAGTTTCTATAGTCCATATATATATATATATATATATACACAATTCCATCTAAAATGAAGTGAATGGAAATTTTCCCAAAATGAAAACAATTTGATAAAGTCTTCATGCATGAAAAATGTACTTAAGTACATTAAAAAGATGAAATGCTTCCTCAGCTTTCAAGATTGGTGTTTGGTCACATGTGGAATAAATCAGCTGCGAGAATGTGTGTCTTATTATGCATTCTCAAACCACTGACCTCAGCTTACAACTGGAGATTATCGTTTGCGTCTGTATGTACAATGTGACAGCAAAAATCAGGTCAGGCCTTATACATTGAATACGGGAAAAATCCACCAAACGCCTGCATGTGCATTAACATTGAGCCGTACGAGCGAACCTTGCGCATCAAACCTGGATGGCAGCCCACAGGGACAAAAATAAAAGGACTGATCACTGCTGCAGGGAGAACGATGATGGCTGGAATAAAGTTAGCATGCAAAAGAGATACTCTCCGTAACCTTCCCACATTCCTCTAAGGAGTCCTGCTCTTCAGCTCAGCCGCGAATCTGCAGCCGTCACGCTCACTTTGACATTCCAGACAAAATCCAAGAGCGTTTTTCAAACCTGAGGCGTCACGCCTGCCTGCTCACAGATTAGCTCTTCCTACAAGAAGTAAATAAAAACTCTTCTGGGGCACAAGGATCTACTCTGAACTGTGAATTTCTAGTCATGCTACAGTACATCCTTGAGCTGTAACAGTATAACAAAGAATACAATAGGCGCTGCTAGTGTGCTCGTTCGAGCTCCTTGGGCTTCTGAGAGCCCAGTGGAATTTAAGCTTTGAGCAATGGAGTTCTTTAAACTCTTAAGTGCAGAAGTATGAGCGATAATCTAGTGTTACTGAGCAACAGAGATGGTAAAATTACACACATCCTTCACTCAAGTAGAAGTACAGATACTCATGTTTTTAAAGACTCTGGTAAAAGTTGAAATACTGAATACACTTTTTAAAGTTAAAGTAAAGACGTTTGGGCTCTGACATGTACTTAAGTAAAAAGTAGTTATTACGACTACCTGTTTTAGTGTCACGCTGGTTTCTGGACCTCATGTCATATTAATATATTATTATAAAAAGATTAAAACCCCTGATGGTCTAGTGGTTAGGATGCGGCGCTCTCACCGCTGCGCCCCGGGTTCGAATCCCCAGTCAGGGAACCAACCCCAGCCACTCTTAGTGCCGGTCCCAAGCCCGGATAAATGGGGAGGGTTGCGTTAGGAAGGGCATCCGGTATAAAAACGTGCCAAATCAAACATACGGATGATCCGCCGAAAGAAAGTTATTATAAAAAGATTAAAAATGTTGTTACCTAATGAATGTATCCAGGATGAACAACCACCGTACAGAACACAAGCAGAGAAAAGCTGATGATGATCATGTGATCAGGAACGTCCTCTGTTCTCAGTCATGTTTACATCACTGTTTCATGCACGTTAGCCGTACTTTATGTTGCCTTCTGTCTTGCTAATTGTTAGCTTTGCAGGCTAGCCTACGTCTGTGGTGCATGATAGCCAGGGAATGGTACACCAGTGGGGGGGTCAAAAAGGTCACGCAATGAGAAGAAAAAATATTGATATTTCACCAAACTGATTTAAACTAAAGTAACAAGTCTGGGTCGAAAATGTAAGAAGTAGAAAGTACAGATATTTGTGTAAAAAATATGAGTGTAAGTAAAAAATAAAAAAATTTAAAAAATTTACTAGTAAAGTAAAATAATGATGCCAGAAAAATCTACTTAAGTACAGTAACAAAGTACTTAATTTCTTCTCACCTCTGCTGAGCAAAGCATTTAAAAGCATTTGCGGTGTGTCCAAGAAACCAAAGCATTTACAGGATCATGTGTAAAAAGACTTCTGGAAAGTGTCCTGAAAGCCGGCACTTCAGTCGTTGTTTTTTCTATGCATCTATAAGCTTACACTGAATTTGCTTTATGTTGAGTTACATTTACATTATATATGTAATTAAATCAATAATTAAATCATAAAGTGTTTATAATAGTAATATAATATGCATTTTATAACTATATATGGATACCTTCCACCCCCACCCCCACCCCTCGGACCACAAACCAGACACTTCGGTCCGTGAAACTTTTTTTGCATTAAACTGGTCCATGATGAAAAAAAGGTTGGGTACCACTGCTATAAAGCACTTCATTTTTATAACACAAAAAGGGGAATGAGCACCAGATATTTTTTGTGTCTCCCAGTATTTATTTAGGGGTTTGTTCCAGAATGCCTGCAGGTAAACTGGCTACAATAAATTGCACTTAGGTGTGAATAAATACATGAATGTGGCTTGCAAAGAACTGCCATCCTGTTCAAGCTGTATCAGGATATATTCCCACCTCATCTCCACTGTTTCTGGTCCAGCACTTCCTGAAGATTTAAGACTGACTGCAAGTATGCCTGCATTAGTCTCGAGAAATGAACCAAGCTGGAGGGCTTTCGCATGTCATGACACTTTGTCTTCCAATGATATTGTAGTGAAAATGAGCTGAAACATTTTACTGCAGTTAGCTTCAGATCTATCAAAGGGAGGTGCTGGTAATTGTATGATGATACTAGCCAGCTGTTTCAAGCAGCTTTTAAGGGCCAGTATGAGACAGTATGTTGCATTTGGTAGATATTGATGTTAGTAGTTAGAGTGAGATTTGTGCAGTCTTTACACCTCCATTGTACCAAAATCGATGTATGATCATTGATCATATCACATTCTTAGATCATTTACCAGATGTCAGTGGTATAGACAGGCTATATCAGGGGTGGATAATGGCCTTAATTAGATTATGAGCGTCTTGTAGTATAAATGTCTTGACCAATTGCTGGAATGATTGCATTTAGCTCCAGAACAGAGCAATCGTCACAGTGATGTACGATGATCACTAATGTATAGTGGCTTTTGACATCTGTCATGTCATCCGTTCCATCAGCCCTGATCAGTCTATCGATTTGATGAAGCTCTCGCTGTCTTGAGTGTGCAGAGAAAAGAAAATGGAGGCACCCTTGAAGCAGTGTTTTTGAACTCCTGTTATAACAGTACTGTTCACATCTCTGTTCTGATTGGTCCGAATTGCTTTAGATTAATTGTATAGAACTGCATGTCTGATTGTAAGTCAGCTCCCAACAATCAGACCTAAATGGTAGAATATGAAGCTTTTATCGAATTTAACAAATCATTGGTCCAGAATTGAACAAGAATTACACAAATAGACAAAGTAATATTTACCTAAACAAATCTTTGAATAAAATTTTCTGAAAGACAGTTCACATTTTTCCTGGGGTTGAAAAATCCAATAATGGTTCAATGGCATGCTATGTTTATGTTCTTAATGTATAAGTTTTTAATGTGAAAACATGTACAGGGACATGTTTAATACATTTCTATTCAAGAAAAAAAACAAGCAAAACTTTTTTTTGTACACTGTCTGGCTTAAAAAAAACTCACCAGCTGGATTTAACTAAACAAATAGTTTTTCCTTATTCCTTTGGATAATTCCTGCAGCGATGAAGATGTTTCAGCTGGCAACAAGTTATTAAACGCTAAATAAAGCAGGAGTTTCTCAGTTCTGACACAAAGAAGCATGTCATATGCTGTGTTCATGGAAAAGATGTTACTCTGTTTCAGAAGGGTCAGAAAACTGGACTGCATGAACTGCATTTTAATTGTCACATACACACAAATACAGAGTATGACATGCAGTGAAATGCATTACATGACTGTCCAACATTTCAACATGAAAAAGAATAGAATATAAGGATAAAAAATATATATATTAAAGTAAATAAATAAAATAGTATAAAGTATAGAAAAATATATGTATATCCATGGAAACATAGTGGTGAAATGTGGTAAAGTACTGATAGATAGATAGATAGATAGATAGATAGATAGATAGATAGATAGATAGATAGATAGATAGATAGATAGATAGATAGATAGATAGATAGATAGATAGATAGATAGATAGATAGATAGATAGATAAATAGATAGATAGATCTCTTCTGATTTTGGCCTTCAAGTTCTTCTTCCTATTCACATGGCGCCCCTCGACCACAGAGGGTTAAGGGCTTTGCTTAAGCTGCCACTCTTGGGACCTTGAGCAAGACCCTTAACCCTCTGTGCACTAGGGGCGCCGTATGGCCTACCCTGTGCTCTGACCTCAGCTTCCGAGCAAGCTGGTATATGCAAAGTACCAATTTCACTGTGCTGTAATGTATATGTGACAAATATTCTATTCTATTCATATGGGTGACTGGGCCTTTTCTTTTTGTGCAAAAAAATCTTTAATGGTTTAAAAACTGCTAATACATTTTTTTATTATTTTATTTTATTAATTGATTATAATTATTAATTTATTATTGCTTCTCTCTGATTTCTTTGTGATGTATGTCTGATGTTTATTTTATTTTAATTTATTTAATATTTATTATTATTATTATTATTATTGTTATTATTATTGGCAAAAAATATTCAATTTGCTGGGGATAATTTAGGAATAATCGCATAACGATTGGTTTATGAAATCATGGAAAAAGGACATGTGGTCTGATAAGTCCAGCTGTGTGATGTGTACATAAGTGATAGTTACATTTTAACTTTGTATGTTTTTTAAATGAGAAAGATTATACAGTATATGTAGTAATTTGCAAATTTTATATGAAGAAAAGTTTGTGGACATCTGATTAGATTCATTAGATTTGTATTTGCTTTTTGAACATCCAATTCCATATCAATTATGCGTTATAATTCCCTACACTCTTCTTTAAAGATGTTCTACTAGATTTTGGAGTGTGCGTGTGAAGATTTGCGCTCATTCAACCACAATCGGTTTATTAGAGTCAGGTACTGATGTAGGTGAGGAAGAGGAGGTCTGGGGTGCAGTCATTGTTCCATATCATCTCAAAGGGATTAAATAGGGTTTATAACTCTACAGCAGGAGATCTTCCACTCCAACCCATAAAAGCATATTTTCATAGAGGTGGTTTTGTGCACAGGGGCATTGTTATTCTGGAACAGGTTTTGGTCTTCTAGTTCAAGTCAAGGAAAAATTTAATGCCACCACTTTGTGGTAACAGTTTGGAAAGGAAATCACATATGAACTTATGATATATATATGTTCCCTTCCTGTCCCTACCTTCGCTAACCATTAGCAGTAAACAGTATTCATGTCCTCTGAAAAATGATTCCAGCTCAATTTGATTTAAATCTCTCTCTCTCTTTCTCTCTCTCTCTCTCTTTCTCTCTCTCTCTCTCTCTCTCTCTCTCTCTCTCTCTCTCTCTCTCTCTCTCTCTCTCTCTCTCTCTCTAAAAATATTTGAATGTATTTGAATGCTTATCATGGAAATTGGAAACTCAAGAACCAACACTTAACAGTTTGAAGCAGAACCTCTAGCCCACTGACTCACTGTCGTGGCTTGATCCGGCACCTTCGCCGTTCCTGGAAGCCGAGATCCGAATGCTAATGACAGCAGAGAAATATTTATGATGATCAAAGCACAACATTCTTGCACAGCATCGGTATTTTCCCTGGAGCTGGTGCTGCATTGTGTGCTTCCTTATTTGCATTTATACCTCATTTTTTTCTCCCCCTTATTCAGCTGAAATTGTCTGGAAAAACTTGATATGCCTGAAACATGCCTCATCTAAAACCCAGCAAGCTAAGCTCTTGCACTTTAATCAGAAATGAATGACCAAAGCAGTGAACTTTACCTCCCACTGTGACGGACAGAAACGTAATTACACTTTACACGGCATCCACATTTCTTCTCCCGGTCAGTCATATAGGACATATTTAATTTTTTACAATACTAAAAAAAAGATTGTTAGAAAAAGGAAAGAAGCACGCAAATTGTTCAGAGAGTTTCATACAGACATGCAAGTACTTGGTGGAACTCAAGTGGAGGTCAAGAGTATTATTATTGTGGTGCACCGTATATCAATCTGTCTCTAATCTGATTGGTCGGACGGTGCTGATTAACTTTCTGTAAAGGCACTCTTATTGTTTCCATAGTAACAGTTCATCCTAAAGGACTTGAATGTTTCACATAATTTAAGGCTGATAAAAAGTGTTGCATTATTCAACTCAATAAATTGCAAACTTATCGAAATGGAAAGTTTTCTATAAGGAGACAGTTATTTATCATTTATAGAAGGAGTCTCCAGTATCAGCACTCTGTAACAGCCAGAGCCCCTCTTATTCCGATTGTATGTTTTGATATACCAAGATGTGTGTTAGCTTGATCGGTTGTATTATTTTACCACAGTATGTTCTCGTTTCACTGCAAGTTGTATCCTGCATATAACTATGTTTGTGACAAAAAAAATCTTGAATCTTGAAAAAAAAATCTTGAATCTTGAATCCATAGCGCTAACCAGGAAGCGGCTATGTCGCTAACCAGGAAGTGGCTATATCGCTAACCAGGAAGTGGCTATATCGCTGGGGTTATTGATTTTTTAGCATTTATATACATGCACAAAACAAATCTAATTTCCGTAATGGAGTGAGTAGCCACAGTGACACTGCGCTAACTCGAGTTTCTTTTTTTTATACATTGTTGTGTGTGTTTTCAGTTTATTAATAATAAAAGAAAAACGCTGTAAGTGCGAGGAGATCTGAGGAAACAGATTTTTTATTATATTCCGCATTTGGAAAAGATTGTGTTCAGTGCATGTGTAACAAAACCGAAGGCCCTGTACCAAAGAATTTCGGTGAAGTTTTTGGTGATGCTCAGAAGTTACAGGTTCTTCGGGAATTTTGTACACTGTGTGTGGATTCAAGTTCTAATGCACAGCAGCATCCTTAACAAATTCACTCTGTGTTCTGGATCATCTGACAAAATAGAGTATTACACCATGCACTTGAGCAGCGCACCACTTTACCCAGGTACGGCCTGAACAATAGAACCATGTCATGAGCCTCATTCATGTGTAAATTCAAGTGGAGATTAGCTACTCGGCTTTGAGCCAGTCTTGCAACCTTTATCCAACTTTCCATACATGGTAGTAACCTGGATACGTTCCCACACAAGAAGGTACCCTCCCACTCTCCCAGTCTTCTGTCTGGGATGGCATTATTATGCAGCTCGGTATAAGAACTGGTTTAAAAGCATTTCAATTCATCATGTAAAGTTTTATTTTTTTGCCCAAAACCAATTTAAGTGTTAGCGGAATTTCTTTTGATATTTAGAGTTCTCTTCACCTGGAAACCACTTCCTGCCACTAAGAATGGACCCACATGGACAGCCTAAAGAGACATTAGTGTGGATGCTAATCTCTTAGAACCCATGAAGATCAAGAACTGCAAATGCCACCAACAGTTTTTTACTCCACATTCCATCAGTGAACAGATGATAACTTTAACAAAATAGACTTCATTCCTGGTTACACAAGTGCTTTTCTGACAGTTTTACGGTATTTATAATTACGGTATGCCGTTTCACCCAGACCAGGATGGGTTCTCTTTGGAGTCTGGTTCCTCTTAGGGTTTTTCCTTAAAGTGTTTTAAAGAGCTTTTCCTCATCATCATTGCCTCTGGCTCGCTCCTTAGGGATGCATTAAAATAATATATTGATCCATTTACAATTTATTTTCTGAATCTTTACATTTCTATATGTTTAAGCTGCTTTGTGGAAATGTATATTCTAAAAAGTTCTACACAAATAAAATTTAATTGAGATTTATATGAAGTAAAACACAAATACCAAAATACCTTTAACACATTGTTTGGGTGTAATATCTTAATTTTTTTTTACTTTTTTTAGAAATACTTATCTCCTCACTGCAAAGGAAGCCATCACCTTATTAACAGTCACTTCCTTTTGTGTGTTTATACAAATTGTCCTTCAAACCTGTGGTACTCAGTCATGGACCTTTAGCCAATTCTGACCCACTTATTCCCTGCATATGAAACACTTCTCCATAAAACCTCCGTACGTCTACGCTGTTTCTATAAAAATGATAACGCATTGGTGTGAGCACATTAATATAAACCTGCGATTTATCTTGCAGCTGTAACTACTGTCAGAGCTGCTATTATAGAAAATTATTCAAAACCTTCTGACCAATCAGAATAGAGAATTTAACAGCGCTGTGGTGTGCTCTTGATTATACTGCACGGTACATCCACATTCTGTAATCAACATTAGATTACTTTTAGAGTGCTCCAGATAATTTCTCCTGCGTCAGATGTTTTTAGGGGCGTCGCAAGGCATTTGGAGACACTCTGTTGATATAATGGTAAAAGCTTATATCTAGGGCTGATAGAAACACTGCGGAGAGGTTTATGAGGTAGCTGAGGGCCTAAAGTAATATACCACGCATAGGAATAATATGACTGTGTGCAGATGTGTGCTTCTTTCCCCAGAGTGATGCATTAGTGATCATTAGGAGTCCTATCTGCTTGAATTGCCGCCCACTTAAAGTGTATCATGCCTTTGACCAATAGTGTTTTAATTCCACCCTATCAATATGTTCTGAAGTGGATACAGATTTACAATTTTCAACCCCTTATATATATATATATACACTTTATGGACAAAATGTATGGGGACACTTAAACCATTTGATTGGTATGTGGTTTTAGAACATCTCATGACGTTCATCTAGATGCACATTTTTATACTTTTATTCAATCCTACATTAGGGATGTGCAGCTTCCGTTAGACAGTCCATCCTGAGATGCTGTACGCTTTGGGCTGGATGCTTTATACATAAAAAACAAACAAACAACAAACAAGACTGTTATGGTTCATGTTTATCTATCTGAAGCTGTAAAGAACTGCCTCAGCATTTTATTTCCAGTCATATGGGAATTTGTGCTGCTCTGGGGATCTGCAATGCTTTACACGCTTGTTCGTGTTGGGCAGGTCAAATCCGAGCCCAGTGACTTTGCTAAAATGGATTCTAGACACGTTACATGAGAATTGGTCTCTTGTGCTCTGACCTGACATTTTAGAAATTCCCCAATGCCTTTCATGTACTCTAGAATTCCTTTTTTGCAAGGACTCTGTCATTAAAATTTACCTACTCAAGATAAACCTCCAGTACAGCACAGATTCCCATGGTGGAAATTATCTGACTTCAGCTGCTGATGTAGCTCCTCACATTGTTACTGTTATGAAACCAAATAAACTCGACACTGACTCTCGCCATGAAAATATTGAGCGCTTCAGTCTTGCAGTAAAACAGACGCATGAAGAGTCTGACGTTTGTAGCACAGTGCCATAGCATTCTCTTTTGTGCTTTCTGTGCATTTTAAACCTAAATCATGGGTCCCAAAGTGGTTATAAATGCTACCACCTACTTCTTTGGTTACAGTTTGAACAGTTATATATAGGCAGTATTGATGTTTAATTTTTTTTTAAGTTATAATAGATATTTTTATTTGATTCATACAAACAATATGGTGGACACGTTATGTAGAAGAGGATAAACAAATAATAATAATAATAATAATAATAAGGCCATAAATAGATGATAGATAGATAGATAGATAGATAGATAGATAGATAGATAGATAGATAGATAGATAGATAGATAGATAGATAGACAGACAGACAGACAGACAGACAGACAGACAGACAGACAGACAGACAGACAGACAGACAGACACGTATAGGTAGACATTCTACAGGTCAACATACATTATGTGCACAAAAATTTGTGGACACCTAAACACTAGATTTCTGAGTGTTTTTGTGTCGATTTGTGCTTTTCATCCCAAATGTGTTCAATAGTATTTGAGGTCTGAGCTCTAGATTACACCAACTCAAGAGCTTTTACATTAACCTACGTTAAACATATCTTCTGGCTTTGTGCACAGGGGCATTGTCATGCTAGAACAGGTTTGGTTGTTTAAAGATTAACCTAGATTAAACAAAGGGTAAATTTAATACTACCACATCTGAAGACTTCCTATAAAATGGTGTGCCTCTAACAACAGTGTAACAGTTTAGAGTAGAACCACATATAGCTGGAAAATTCAGGTGTGTCTCAAAACTTATGTTCATATAGTGTAGATCCCAGAGAGTGGAGTTTCAAGGACATAGGCAGTAATCATTCAAATGTCAAGTCCACCTAGTCTTCAGAGACCTAATCATGGGGGAAAAAAGACTAATCTTTCCTAATGCACCTTAAATTATATTTCAGAAAGATGCTGTAGTAGCTCTTTTTGATTTTTTTTGCAGAGCAGGCTTTGCTTTGATAATTATTTGTGAATTGCATCCAGAAAACTGTCATTTCATGTTGTCTGTTACATCGTTCTCATAGTATTATATGATATCTTTTATTTGTAAGTATTATTATGTATATAGAAGTACAGTATATATTAGACTACTATATTCAGAACAAATAATGAAAAAAATCTAATTCAATCCAAACTTTCCAAATTCTTTACTGAGTCGACGTCTTGCAATAAACTAAATTGCACAATAATTCAGTGTTTCATGCGTCTTCTCAATCTCCGAATCTAAATGACGATATAGTCCTGGAGTGGCATGTTTATACAGCTTGTATTTTATTTATTTTCTGGTACTCACTGCCTGTATAAATCCATGCTCTCTCGGAATCTGAAATGGACGATTCAGATTATTTTAATAGAAGCTCTGGTCTGTTCAGCATCTCTTTGTGATCCTCTCAAATCCTATTACAGCATGTGCACGTCCCTGCTATGACAATCATAAAAACCTGATTGCAAGGGAGTTTGGACAGGAGAGCTCTGATTGCTTTCTCAGTTTACTCAGAGAGCTGAGAGCTTTTCAAAGCACATTCGAACAAATTATATCAGCAGGTAGACGGGATTTATCTCAACTCTTTATTGGGTTAGTCATTCGTGCACATTCTCTATATGATTAAAACGTCAGATGAAATCTAGTGTGGCTTTTATAAATTGCGGTTCATTATATATAGAAATCAAATACTGATTTATTAGAAGGTCAGCAAAAAAAAAGGAAAACCCTGTTTTAGCCAGATGTTCATTTCAGGGAGGATGAGGAAATATAATATATAATACATATTATTTTTGAAAATGGGGGAAACGCATGATTTCAATTGGATAATTGTGTTTGTAATGCCGATTCTAAAAATATTATTTAAAATAAATGCCGTCGGGACGGAATCAAAATAGCGAACGTCACAATAATTGCTGTGCCAAATAATAATTTAGTATTAAATAAGACTTTTGCCATGGTGCTGTACTGGTTTTGTATTGAGCTGCACTGTATGTGGTATTTGTTAATTAGCGTCCCAGTTTTCATTTAAGGAATGACGAAATGCCCTGATTTTTTCTATCCTGCCTTTTGCAATCAATATTTTTCCACATTTAGCAGACATTATAGAGTTTTTATGCAGTTGTTTTGGGCAGTAGCTCAGTGAATAAGGTATTGGGCAATTAAATGAAAGGTCACAAGTTAAAAGACCAACATTGGCAAACTGCCAGGATTGGGTTGTTGAGGTCCAGAAAGACACTTAATCCATACAAACTAATCAGCCAGTTCCTGTATTAATTATAACTTCCTCTAGGGAAAAAAAAGGTATAAAAAAATTAATTATCTTGTTTTTTTTCTCTATTTTCCTCCTGGTCACCTGCTAATTCCTTTTTGCTATTATTTAGCTATTTTAGCTATTTAGCTATGTGTCCTAAAGAGACATTCCCCCCCAGTAAAATTCTTGGAAAGATACACTATATTACCAAAAGTTTGAGGACACCAGGTCATAAGTATGGTATGTGTTTTTTGAGCATTACAGTATTTCACATTTAGTGCCAATCTGCTCTTATAATTCCCTTCACTCTTCTCAGAGAATGTTCCACTAGATTTTTAAGTGTGCTTGTGGAGATTCATTCAATAACTAGGTTGTTGTAAAGTCAGGTACTGAGGTGGGTGAGCTGTGGAGGCCTGGGGTGCAGTCAGTGCTCCAATTCTACCTAAAGGTGTTCAATAGGTATGAGATCAGAGCTCTCTAGCAGGCCACTCAAGATCTTTCTCTCCATAGCTTGTAAACCAGATCTTCACGGAGCTCGCTTCGTGCACAGGGGCATTGCAATGCTGGAACAGGTTTGGGTTTCGAAGTTTAACGAAACATTATATTATACCACATTCAAAGGCGTCAAATATCATTGCGTGCCGCCAGCTTTGTGGTAACAGTTTGGAGAAGAACCACATATGGCTGGACCAGTCAGGTGTCCCAATATTTTTCTCCATAAGACAGAAAGATGGTTGATCAGGTGTGTTTGAGATCCAGGTTTAAATCTGCGTCAGTTTAAGCAGCCTTAATTCCAGCCTGCCACAGATTCAATGCTACTGCTGAACCGCACTCCTGCATTACTGTCATAATATTCATGTTACCGCTATCCATCAGAGTTCCCTGAATTCTGAGAATCAGCGACAGAAACTTAGAGCATTTCAGAGAGTCTGTAAACACGAGTGTCCTTCATGTGCCGCTCTCCATTACACTGTTGCATTGTTCAATTTTCTCATGCCTGCTGCCAGATACTGTACTCTCCATTTTAATGCAGTGAGGGTGTCCACTCAGCCCGATCCTGTTTCTGTTCCTGCTCATCGGCCATGTCTATTATTTGATTCACTTCCTGCCATTACAATGCAGCATCAAAGGTAGGTAATCAATATGCAGTACTCTAAAGCCATAAGCTGCATGTCAGGCTTTATGCATTGCTATGCGTTTCAGGTTTGTCCCGCGGAATTATGGCATTACTCATCCATTGATCGTCACTTCACTGAGGCCTGGCAGAAGAAAAACAGTTCATCATCTTGCGCGGAATTACAAGAAGTTCAGCTTTTTTTTATGGAATTATACACCAAGTTATACTGATCTCAGGATTCACAGAAGAAGCACTGCTGCATGGACTTGCATAGATCATGCTTTTGTTCAGTTGATACAGTCAAGAAGAAGAGTTGAAAAATGTCATCACTAGAAAGAACACACTAGAAAGAACACTACTCGGGTTGTGCATGAGTTCACATTCATTGATGGTTGAGATTGAACAATTCATATCCAAGTCCTTGACAAGAAAACAATGAGACATCAAATGAACATTATGAAAAAAGACTCAACAGGCTCTTTGTACTCAGCAAAGACAAAAAGACTGGACAAGATCTTTACAAATGAGACTCGAATGCCAAGTACAAAATATGTATTTTATATGTCTCTTTGGTAGGTTTTATGTCCCAAATGCAAAAACTCAACTTAACTTTTATTTTTCCAGTTCTATCTCCCTGCCAGTTAAATTTTCCTGATGGTCACTTCACTTCCTGTCACCACAGAACTCCAGCTCGCACTGAATTCAGACAGCATCGTCGCATTTATTATGGAATCCATTTATACTTCCTCACGAAGGACAGGTTGAAATAAACTATTCATTTTCTTGCCGTTCGTTAAGCATAACTTCTTGTGGATAAAAAAAAGAATAAAAATGGAAAAGAGAGATAGATATGGCACATATCTAATGACTTCTTGCAAGTTGTTCTCATCTCAGGAGCGATTTTTCATTAAGTACAGTGACATCCCTTCATGGCTTTGATCTGATTACAGTTGGCTGAGCAGGAACAATATGCTGATACCAGGCTTTGTGAATGTGTTTATCTGTTGTAATAGTTAGACAGACAGATGTGGATAGTCATTTTATCGCTTTTTTTTTTATTTTTTATGAACATAGGTTCAAAACAGGAGACATCTGGAAATAGAAAGGATTAAAAAAAAACATGATGGTGAAATAAGGAAGTGCAGGAGGTACACGCTGGACAGAAGTGGAATGAAAGTCAGTAGCAGTGAGCCAGAGTTCATGTGTGTGAATGAGAGGGAGGGCAGTGGAGGGGTGCAGTTGCAGGGAGAAGAGATGGAGAAGGTGGAGGAGTTCAGGTACCTGGGGTCAACAGTGCAATGTAATGGAGAGTGTGTTAGAAAAGTGAAGAAAAGAGTGCAGGCAGGGTGGAGTGGGTGGAGAAGAGTGATAGCAGGAGTGATTTGTGATAGAAGAGTATCTGTGAGAGTGAAAGGGAAAGTTTATAGGACTGTGGTGAGACCTGAGATGTTGTATGGATTAAAAACAGTAACATTGAGTAAAAGACAGGAAGTGGAGCTGGAGGTAGCAGAGCTGAAGATGTTGAGGTTTTCGTTGGGAGTGACGACGATAGACAGGATTATAAATGAGTTTATGGAAGAAGAAAAAGAAGAAGAAGAGGAAGGTTTAAAACAGGAGCAGGAAAGTGACATGGACAAGATATAGAGCACATTTAAAATGCACTAAAATACCAATATCATAACTGCATTATTGTAAAATTGGAGGCCCAGAGAAAAGTGGGTATAATAGCATCATGTCTTTGTTTAGACTTATTGGAAAAATCATTCTTTTCAAATGCCCTATAAACCAAAATGACCTTCAAAATGTGTTAAATCACTCCATCAAACTGCAATGATTCATAACCATACAGACAAAAGAGAAAGAATAGAAATTTTAAAAAAAAATGCTGGTAAGGTCAAAAAGCCTTGATTTGATTTATTCCAAAGAAATAAAATATAGACAATTTCTAACCTTGTGTGTAGAAAAATAATGCAAATAGAAAAAAACATGAAGTAATACAAAAAGCATTTATCTACAAAATAAGCATCAGGCAGTCATAATGCATCTGAGCTGAAAATATTTAGGCAGAAAAAGGCAAAGCTATGAAGCAAACCTGCTGATCGAATTCACGCCTAATGTACTTTTGTTGACTGTCACCTGATGTGAAAACCTCAGCGTCAGAGAAATAACTCATAGTAGAAGAAGCAGTCAGGTTTTAAAGAATCCTGAAACATGTCATTTCGAGCGCCCACTAAACCAGAATGACCTTCAAAATGTGTGAAATCACAGGAATGCAAAGCACCAATCATACTGCAAAGATTCATCACCATAATAGTAAAAAAAATGAAATAAAGTAGAAAATGAAATTAAATGTGAAAAGGTGGAAAGGTCAAGAAGACAATTTAAAATCTAATGAGAAAAAAAACTTTTCGAACCTTTGTGTTTAGAAAGAGAATACGAATAAAAGAAAACATGAAGTAATACAAAGGCAAGTGCATGGAAAGGAAATTAAGAAATAAAACACATGGGCACATCCTGTAATGATACTTTTGATCTATTTTTCATTGCAGTTAATGTTGGGAAATGTACATAAAATAATTAAGTTCCAAAACAACAGTTAAAAAAAACTATTAACAGAAAAATACACCTCCAACAGAGTTTATAGCCTGGTGGTATTTTTTGTCTATAAACCATAATTACAATTAATATTAATTGTGGAACAGGTCGAAATATATAATATACATTCCCAACCCAACTTTAATACACTATAACTCTGCGGTCACAAACTTGATGTTTGTTTAAATGCTATTCACTCTATCTACAGAATCGGCATTAGGCAGTCATAATGCATCTGAGAACATTCATAATTTGATTTCATATTCATGACATTTGGCAGATGCCCTTATCCAAAGCTACATTTATCAAATTCATACAACTGAGCAGCTATGGGGTTAAGGGCCTTGCTCAAGGGCCCAAGAGTGGCGTGTGACTGATTTGAACTCATGACTTTCAGATCCGAAGTGCTTTAACCATTGATTGATTTGTTTAGATTTTTAAGTTAAGGCAAATCTATGAGCCAAAATTGCTGATCGAATGCACGCCTACAGTACTGTTGTAGACTGTCACCTAAAGCAGGGGTCCCCAACCTTTTTTGCGCCACGGACCGGCCTTTAAGGTGTAGTGGATAAATACAACAAATTAAAATGATACGAGAAGCATAAAAACTGGTATTTTCTAAATATAGTCATAAACGTGAATCCACTGTGTTTTTTGTTCATTTTGATCGCTTGGGGGTTTGAATTTAGCGCTAATGTATTATCTGTTAGCAGCCGGAGCAGCCCCTTTAAGAAGGTAGCGGATGAAGGTAAGACATGTGGCCGAGGCATCATGACATGCATCAAGAGTGAGTCATAGACAGATGTGGAGAAGAGACTCTGGTAATTTTTCAAAATAAAACATCGTTCAGAGTCAGATAATGAATAAAATGGAAATAATTTAAATTATGTATTCTTTCTGTGTGGCCCGGTACCAATTGACCCACGGACCGGTGCCGGTCTGCGGCCCAGGGGTTGGGGACCACTGACCTAAAGGGAAAACTTCAGCGTGCTACATAAAAAAAAAGCAAAGTCTCTAAATTTTGAAGTCAGTATTTTGACTCTGGGGGTATTATGCCTGTGACCTACAACAGTGAGAGATTATTCTTCCCACACACTTGCCTCGTGGTACGTCATGTACACTACCAGATTTTCCTCGTCAGGGCTTTTCATTAAATCCTCAGGGAGGTGAGAAAACCTTGTACAACATGACATGGTACAATGTGAGATTGATTTTGTTTGATTAGACTAACAGACCTTAATTGATTATAACGTTTGTTTTTTTTTAAATCATTACAAAATTATGTTTAATTTGGTGAAAAAATACACATCACATGGTTTTAACATCTGATTGGCTAAGCCACGTCACTGACATACAGCACCATGTGTACATCTTTGTAGCACAGTAATTGAAATTATGTGAAAAATCAACAAAATCACACTAAATTAAGAGAATCACACTTAATCCATAACTTTCTCCATAGAATAATCTACTCTTTTCACCCTAACTATGTTGCTTAGCAACCAGAAGCCTTCCTCTTATAAATAGGAAAAGACATAAGACAGATCATGTTGTTATTATTATTATAAAATAAATAAAATCCTGCCAAGTTGGTCTGAAACAGGAAGCGAATGGCTGTTACTACCCTGAATTTTACATTATATGGACAAAAGGATTGGGACACAAGTATCCAGGCATATGTGTTTCCTCCCAAAACTGTTACCACAACGTACACAATTTTATAGGACGTCTTTGGATGAGCTAGAATTCAACTTTCTCTTCACCCAAGCCAGGACCAAAACATACATGGGTGTGATATTCAGGTGTCCACATACTTTTGGCCATACAATGTATATGCTCAAGAAAAGAAAAGAAAAGAAAAGAAAAGAAAAGAAAAGAAAAGAAAAGAAAAGAAAAGGCAGTTTTAAGAACCCGGGAGAGGGAGCCCTCTGCTGGTATGGTGGTGTAATGTCCTAGGCGTAATGTTTTGTCCAAAACAAATCAATTCTGTCCAAAACATTGACATCAGTAAATATTATTCATGCGTTTTATGCACATTTAAAGCCTCCATTGAAACTAAAATATGATTTGTGGTCTGTGGTCCGAGGTTACAGTAGTGATTTTCATTCTGACCAAAACCTCAACTCCTATGTATGTAATGTTTTCAAATATTCAATAGAGCAATCAAATATTTAACCCAATTCAATTTAAATATCTATTTCTATTCTGTTGTATTTTTTATAGCTGTCTGATGGAGGAATCTTCTCTGCTTAATCATTAATATGGCTAAGAAACAACCTTACAGCTTACTTTGGACCCTCATAAATAGAAAGGGAAAGATTTTACCTTTATGTTCCCCTTGACTTTAGCTCTTCTACAATTTATCGCATTTCAGGGGGCAGAAGATGACCACTCAAACCCCTGTACAAGGAACAAACAATTTGTTCAAAATTACAGCTGCAAGCAGGGAATTAAACTTAATGAGCTGCTGCTAGAAATGGCTGTTCTCCTACAAGACCCTTGAGACAGTTTGTTTCGATTGACCTTGCATTAAGTAGAAAACATTCTCTTAGCTTTTTTATCCCGACACAATTACAATTTACTCAGATCTTGACATGCTTCACCTATTTATATGTTCACCCAGACTTCTTATTTCCGAAAAGAAAAGTCATATTCAATTAAAAACTACATTCCAATGAAAAAATTAAAACCTTCATGGGTGCTGTTATTGAAAAAGAAATCAACAGTTACTGTTAATACCATCATTAGTTTTCTATAACAGCATGTCACAAGGCGTTTATTACTGTTACACCTCAGCATATGACTAGAAGTTAGATTTTTTTTTTTATTAACGAATGACACATCAGAGATTTATCCATTTATTGCTATTTTTAATGTCATGAAATGTCCAGGGATGTGCCAGTTCTTGTTATCACTTACATAATTTTTTTATTTTTTACATATTATATATACAGTACAGACCAAAGGTTTGGACACACCTTCTCATTCAAAGAGTCTTCTTTATTTTCATGACTATGTAAATTGTAGAGTCACACTGAAGGTATCAAGGGCTATTTGAAAAAGAAGGAGAGTGATGGGGTGCTGCGCCAGATAACCTGGCCTCCACAGTCACCGGACCTGAACCCAATCGAGATGGTTTAGGGGTGAGCTGGACCGCAGAGTGAAGGCAAAAGGGCCAACAAGTGCCAAGCATCTCTCGGGGAACTCCTTCAAGATTGTTGGAAGACCATTTCAGGTGACTACCTCTTAAAGCTCATCAAGAGAAAACCAAGAGTGTGCAAAGCAGTAATCAAAGCAAAAGGTGGCTACTTTGAAGAACCTAGAATATGACATTTTTCAGTTGTTTCACACTTTTTTGTTATGTATATAATTCCATATATAATTCCACATGTGTTCATTCATAGTTTTGATGCCTTCAGTGTGAATCTACAATTTTCATAGTCATGAAAATAAAGAAAACTCTTTGAATGAGAAGGTGTGTCCAAACTTTTGATCTGTACTGTATGTGTATATATATATATATCTTATTCAATCTTATTCAAAAATACTAATATGCTTTCTAAATGTACACTATTTGGAGAAAAAAACAATTGGGACACTTGAATTCTCCAGCCATACGTGCTTCTTCCTCAAACTGTTACCACAAACTTAGAGGCACACGATTCTATCAGATGCTTTTGGATGCATTCGCATAAAAATTTATGCCTCACTTGAACTAGGAGACCCAAACCTCATCTAGCATGCACACAAAGCCAGCTCCATAAAGATGAGTTGGAGTGGAAGATCTGTGGGTGTTCCATTCTCCTGGACATGGTTTTTAAGAGAGAGTTTTCTATATGGGCACATAGTGAGAGAAATCTTCACCAGTACTAAATGTACTGCTCAATGGACTTTTGACCAGAAGGTTCAAATCTTGCCCACCACCAAGCTGTCACTGCTGGGCTCCTAATCAAGGCCCATAACCCTGACCTGCTCAGTTGTAAGTCGCCCTGGATAAGGGAAAATGAGAATGAGAAATCACTCATGCCAACACTTTGGGGTGGTAACAGTAACTCCACAACATTTCATGCTGTTATTGAATATTTTCCTATAACAGCACATCCAAATACTCTAGCTTGTTACATTTCCGATTGAAATACAGTGCATTCGGTTTATTGTCATTACCGCTATTTTGAAATCAAGCATGCTGTAAATTTGTACATTTTGAATATTATGGACATGATTAATAAATAACACGTTATTCATTTTGCCTCAATGGTTAGGGCTCAAACCCCAGCACTGTTTTGTACCATAAACAGTTATAGCACTTGGCAGACATTTGGATTCAGACTGACTACCACATTACCTTGTATACAACTAGACAGTTGAGCAGGTTTGGGGTTTCCTAATAACTGGGTTTCATTGTATTGTAAAGAGGGTACTGTTTTTTATTTATTGCACTGATAAGCCAATTCCATGGGTCACACATCACATGTCCACTAGAGGGCAGGGTTTTAGTGACTACTGTGTAAAAAACAAAAGAAAGACGCTTTACACATACTAACACAGTAAACATTTTTCTTCACATATCTCAGATTCTAGAAAACTGGGGTCAGCCATGAGACCACAGAGGGTTAATAGCTTTGCTGAAGGGCGGCAGCGTGGCAATAACTGGGCTTGAACCCCCTTCCTTCCAATCACTAACCCAGAACCTTAACCATTGTGCTACAACCTTCCAGCTAAGTATATTTATTGTAGGTGTATAAATAAAGTGTTTAAGGTGTTTGTACTATATGTTCATTCTAAATGTATCCTACCCTTCGCAGATTATACCATGCATTGTAGGCTGCTGAAGTGTCTCTAGACAAAACATAAACACAACCCTTTAATTGAATAAATAACCTAAATATTCAGAAAAAGAAAACCCAAACAATTAAAGCGTGTGAGCAGTAAACAGCACACCTCAGTGCATATGACCTTCATTTATTTAGTGAGGAAAATAACTGCAGCGAACACTAGCGCAAGATTGTTTGTTCCTCACACAGGCTCCTGCAGATCATTAATTTGCTTATAAAGGAAGATAATGAGGGAGAACTTGCATCGGTGCCGCAAATAACACGCCGGGGTGGCTGGAGCGTATAAATCATGAGACAGATGATGCAAGAGATGAGGCAGCTGAGGGAAAAATGATTGCTGATCAATTGAACAAATTAATGTGAGGTAATTTACCAGATATTAAATGTGAGTCAAGGGTTGTTTTTTTTTTTTTTTTTTAAGGATTCAAGTATAATCTATCAGACGACTTTGTGACTGATGTCTGTGAAAAATTATGAAGCACTGCAACACACAGTGTAATCTATCTACTGACTGTTTGTTTGTTTATCCACTTTCTTTCTAGAAAAATAAAAATATTTATATATATGTATATGGTTTTTACATTTTTCCCTCTCATGCACACTCTTAAGTTTTACAAAGCATAATCTTCTAAGATCATGGATCATAAAGAAGTGAGGCCATGACCTTAAACCAGCATTTCTGAAAATCAAATAATCATGATCTGAAATAAAATTGTAACACTTACGGTACAGTTGGCCGTCTGGCCTTCTGTATATCTTTATATACAAAACCTTCTTTTTAACTACTTAAAAAAATAACGCAAGTGTGGTGGCAACTAAGAGTCAGGACTTTGAACTGACGCTGAACTGTATGTTTGTGCTACGTCGATTCCACCAAGTGCCAATCAAAACGACTGATTTCACAGAATGTAGTTGAGTAAAGAATAAGATATTTGACTTTGAAATGTAGTGAAATTAAAGAAAAGTCTCCCTAAATGGAAATACTTCAGTGAAATACAGATACAAGAAAATGCTACTTAAGTACAGTAATGGATAACATTTACTTCCTACTGTCCACCAGTGCTAAATTCCCAATAGCTTCTATTGAAAATAAACATGACACTAATTCATTCATTACGTCCAGCACAGCTGAAGGCGCATGTAATGATGCAGGAAGTGGATGTCAGTGCAAAGACGGCAGAAGTACTACACAAAAACTTAAGACAACACATGAAACACGACACAAATTTACCAAAAACATTCCCAGGATAAACCAAACCTGAGCATAAGTAATAACAGCAAACTGGGAAGACAAATGAGAGAAAATGGGTGCAGCAAATGGTGAGATAATATACGAGGTGTAATTAACGACATGGTTCGATGAGCTGCAGTGGCTGCTTTTTCCAGGAATAATCCTAAAACTTCCATAGACACACTGACAGAATGTTCAGAGTGCATGGCCTTAAGCATTGTAGCCGAGGCTCTCTTTACGTCCATCTCTCGATCAAATCTACCGGTAACACACACTCTTTCTCCCAGTTTTAACACACACACTCTCACCCAGTCCCAGTTTTTATATTTCCTTCCATCGATCTTCCTGTATAATTTTCTCACTCCTTCGGTTCCAGCTACTTGAGTCATTCTCTCACTCTTACTCTGACTTGTATCACTCTGTTATCAGTCTTTCCACCAAAACCTGTCAGTCTGTCCTTCAGTCTGTTCATCACGTTTTCAAATTATTGTTTATCTTAACGAACATCCGAGTTTGTCATGACAAGCTTTTCCTATCCATTTTTTGGATTTCTGTATTACAATTCTGTAATTGTAAAGGATTGCAACAACAGGGTTAGTTTTGCATGTTTTCATATATAATAGAGCGCTTTTTCAATCGTTTATAAGCCCGGCTCGGCGAAATGTACGGCGCAGCACAGGATTGAATTTTAATAGCAGGTTTTAGCTGAAATCAATGATGCATGTGTTCAGCCAGATTAAGAAGCCATTGATCTGTTCTAGTGCTTCGTCTATGTAATCCATTTTTCAGCAGCCCCATGATTCACATCAGCTCTATTAAATTTAATGTTATATATCAGGCTATAATAAAATCCCAAATCTTATCAAACCATGTATCAAACGATGCACTTTCGTTATTCTACACGGAGCTCCAGACTCGAGACGGCCCTCATCTAGTGTGGAATGAGTTTTGCGAGGGACTGATGTTCTATATAAATGGCTATGCTGGTTATGTATCTATTCAAGATGATGTAGAGCATCCATCTCATCCTGTGCATGTCGGCCTGCTCATCATAGCATCGGCAGCACGACGCAAAGCTAATCTGAATGTAAATTATGCCACGCGAAGCTCCTGGGAGTGGTTCACGCTGCACGCTTTCTTTATGCTGAATGATGGATGGGAAAAAAAATACTTTCATTTCTCCAACATTCCAACAGTTTCATCAGCAAATATCATTTCACAGGCAGAAAAGAGAAGTGGAAAAGTGGACAATTTTGGGCAAGACAAGTTGTATGGTTTTATATGAGATATTTTATGAGCATGAAACTGTCAGGGACACTGTAAAGCCCATCATCAAGAAGGGGAGAAAATGAGGGACCACATTGACATCACAGAGAAGAAAACATTTCTCCACTTTTAACAAAAAGGCAAGAAGCAAGAGCAACAGTAAAGAAGGTGAAGAAGTATCTCATAAGTCCTGTCTATCTATCTATCTATCTATCTATCTATCTATCTATCTATCTATCTATCTATCTATCTATCTATCTATCTATCTATCTATCTATCTATCTATCTATCTATCTATCTATCTATCTATCTATCTATGATATCAGTTGAAACCAACCATGCAACATACCATTGTAAATCCATGCCTACTGAGAGCACACATAACAATCTAACTGAGCTGAAGTGAAATGAAAGCAGGAAGCTTTTTTCTGCATTGCATTCTATTTATTTCAAGCGCTGAGGAAACCAACCAGATCCCCGAGTTCCTCCAGAAGTCCATTGTTACTGCATGTCCCTGCTGACCAGCCAAGACGCTTTATTCAGTACTGGTCCCTGAAGCATTAATGTAGTACAAGAATGTACAAAAATAGACAATGAAGAAAAAACAAAAAAGATCGAGAGAAGACATGCAGGATAAGAAAAAGTAGACAAAAGTATGTAAAAGATCCGTCAGATCGGTTAGAGAAGCAACATGAATCTTTTACATCATTTATAAGTACCCGAGAAGGACAAGATCTAATTCCAGGCAGAGAAATCAAATTCTTTACTTATTTTTTTTTATTATTTGTTTCACCATGAATGACAATCAGTTTTTATTAGTAGATGCACGATACTTTTATTATTTAGAAGTGATATTTTATATGTAGACTAAGTTGCCCTCGCTAAACTGTTTCTCTCAGCATCATTGGCGCTACGTGAATATGACATATCACAACACCGAGGTGTATCCTGAGAAACACACAGAATATAGATTAACATGGCAGAGGTAGAGACTAATCTTAATGGAGATAAAACTTAAAAAAGGACATCTGGTTTTTTTTTTTTTTATATTCTTTTTTCTTTCTTTTTTTTTATCCCCACAAAGCTTTGCTTGTGAAAGGGCCATGCGATAGAAGTCAAACGTTAATTGAATGTATGATTTGCTGCCTGTCTGAACCAAAGAAATAAAACTGAACTTTCTTTACCATATTAAATTGCATAGCATCATACTTTTCCATTGCATTGTATTGTATATCTTTTCATATAATTTATTATAAAATGCATTTCTATTTTTTTATAGATATATTTTTAAATCTATGCTTGTAAACGTTTG
This sequence comes from Silurus aristotelis, assembly GCF_946808225.1. NCBI lineage: Eukaryota > Metazoa > Chordata > Actinopteri > Siluriformes > Siluridae > Silurus > Silurus aristotelis. The sequence goes on from NC_139583.1 coordinate 27,473,377, forward strand.
GAGACAATTTTGTATTCGTTTTAAATTGCACAAATAATAATAATAAGAAGAAGAAGAAGAAGAAGAAGAATTACAGTTGCTGCTGTTTTTGAAATGAAAACTAAATTTGAATAATTATAATATAAATTTGTTCGTTCATCTTCAATCAGCTCATTATTCCGACCATTGCTGTGAAGAATCCGACTATGGAAACACTGATAGCTTAACACTACGTCTTGCCGGATGGCTTGCTTTGGTCATTGTGATAAACTTCGCAAAAGTAGAAAGCCATTCATTTGGCTGTTTTGCTGACATCAGCACGGCTAATTTGGCAAGTAATTTGCAGAGAAATTGCGCTGAGATAGACTCCGGCCATTAATTCTGATGCCAGTGTGGCTTAATGATGGGATGCAGAAAAGAGATGAAGTGAAACCAGGTGCCGGTAGCATGTTAAAGACTTGCTGATCGAGCCTGATTTATTAGTTTCGATATTTTACAGCATTCTAAAAAAATAAACACGTCTGGGAGAAATAAAGTTTAATTCATGAGTGTTTTCTCTAGAGCACTGTGGACAACTTAGGGATCGACTCATCCTAGAGAAGGTAAAAATGACCAGGTAAAGAGAGCATTGTTCAGGTAAGCAACTGAGCTGATGTGTAACTCAAGAAAATGGACAAACATCCATCAGTGACCATCAAGTCTTTTTAGTTTTGATTTTTAGTGTGTATATTTGGCCTTCTGTTGTTCTAGCCCGATTTTTTTTTAGGATTTCTACAACATATATCTGCTGTTCTGCTTGTAAAGGGTGGTTTATTATTCCCATGGCTCTTTTAAGTCAAAACAGTTTGCTTATTCCTCATCAACAAGGATTCCACCTGCAGAAACCCCTATTTTTAAATTGTATTTTAAATCATGTAAATTGCATTAATGTCAAATAACCTGCTATAACACATTGTTCTCAAATATATATTTTGCAATATAAATGTCTATGTACAACTCTAATTCCAAAAATGTTGGGATGCTGTTTAAAGGGTTTGAAAAAAACGAACAGAGAGGACTGTTGTCTCGTGTGTCTAATACAGGATACTAATATATGTCTACATATAGTTCTAGCTGCAGTCCTGGGTCTTTTTTGTTGTTTTCTTGTTGTTGTTTTTTGATGTGACAAATGTTTTCAGTTGGTAAAAGGTCTGGACTGAGGGCAGGCAATTTCAACACCTGGATTCTTCTCCTTCAAAGCCCTGCTGTTGTATTAGATCCAGTATACGGTAGGTTTAGTATTGTGTTGCTGAAATATGCAAGACCTTCCATTAAAAAGATGTCATCTAGATGGAGGTGTATGTTGGTGTAAAACCCGTATATACCTTTTAGAATTGATCAAATCTTTCTTTCTTTCATGCAGTGATATCCATTACAGAACCATGACTGTTTTTAATACAGTGTTTTCTGAGGGCCCAAAGATAACACACATCCAATATTGATTTTCACCATTGTCCCTTGCTCTTAGAGATTTCTCCAGATTCTTTTCATGGTCTTATTTACTGCAGATGATGAGATATTCAAAGTCTTACAACTTTATTTTGAGAAACATTATTCTGAAATTCGGATGCAGTTTTTCACAGATTGGTGAATCTCTGCACATCCTTAATTCTGATAGACTCTGCTGCTCTGTGATACTTTATTTATACCCAATCGTATTGCTGTCCTGTTATTATTTAAACTAATTAGTTGAAAAATCTTTTCCCAGCTGATTCTTTTCAGTAACACGTACTTTTCCAGCCTTTTGTCGTCCCTGTCCCAACTTATTTGAGATGTGTTGTGGCCATCAAATTCAAAATGGTACTTGATATATAAACATTTGACATGTTTTCTGTGTTTTATTGTTAATAAAATGTGGAATTATGAGATTACTTTACACTGCGTCACAACTTAAGGTTGTATTAATTGGTTTGCTTATTACAAATAAAATAATTTTGACCTGATAATTTGTTAATCAGAATTAAGACAAGAGTAATGGTTAGTTTAGATAAGTTTAAATGACATGCCTACAGGATAGTCACGCTTCTTACCCTTACCCTTGCATACTAAATTTAATAATACAACGATGTATTTTGCATATTACATGGTTTGTATGTATTTGTAAGTAAATAGATACTGCGTACCATCATATAAGCACAGAAATGCTGCAATCCCTATGTAGCGCTGCCCAATACCTGGGTGAGATCTGCCATCTTCTGGCAGCATTCCGAGCTGAGAGAAATGGCACTTTATATGAATATGTGAGTGTGTGTATGTCTGCATGTGTCATGCACTATGGAGATCAGTGGACCAGATCAGTGGAGTGCTGCAGTTTCTCCCATTTCTACACATGATCTTTAGAGCTCAACCAGACTGACCATGTGTGGTTTTTTTTTTTCTAGAGTGATCTAGAAACAGTCCAGACTGTTCCAAATGTCTTCCTTTATTATTCTAGATTTATGGAGGTCTCTGTGTCCATGGGAACTTTTAATGCAGTAGCAACCGATTTGTAGTTATTCGTGTTCTTCTACACAATCCTATCTCTGAGCTCCAAAGGCAGATCTTTTGGATTTTTAGCTTGGGTTTTTTTCACTAATATAAATCTTACATAAAAGTTTGTACTTTTCAAATCATATTCATTCAATTAAATCTGCCACAAGCAGACTGTAATCAAAGTGTAGAAACAGCTCAGGTTTAGTGCATTACAGTTCCTGCATAATCATTTAGTGCAACATAATTGCAGTTTTCTTTGTTTTCCATTTATGGAAATAAAATATAATCTGAAATGAAATAAAAAAAATTTAATAAAATAGCCATAAATGACAATTTAGAATATCTAGCATTAGTGTCATAATGCCTAATGTCAACAAACTAAATAGTCTAGACAGCATAGATGATCATGAACCACGTTTATTACTAAAAATTAAAAAAGAATTAAAACACCCACCTTGTGAACTGTAACGCTTTATTGTAAAGTTTTGCTTTGTACAATGTGGCAAGACAAAGCTGTATATAGCCATGTGTTTAACATCGCGTTTGCTACGGCGCATGCGCAGTGATGTAAAACAACATTCCCCACCATACGCCTTTTCTCAATCTGATCGCTAGGTGGCGGTAATGCACAATATGTCGCTGAACCGTGATAGAAAAAGCGTAAATTATAACAATTAGAAAAAAAAAAATCGCTACTCCGATGTGGAGTCGATAAAGTTCCATATATAATATACTTAAAATGTTATTTTTTCTTTTTTTTCCATATATATATATATATATATATATATATATATATATATATATATATATATATATATATATATATATATATATTTTTTTTTTTTTTTTTTTTTTTTTTTATTCTGCCAGCTTAACCTATAATGTCAAATAATTTTGTAAAATATGTTATTTTTAAAGGGAAATTATATATATAATATCGTATACTTACTTTTAAATTGTTATTTCGTTATTTAGTTCTTTTATTTTATTTTTTATATTATTATTATTATTATTATTATTATCATTATTATTATTATTATTATTATTATTATTATTATTATTATTATTATTATTATTATTATTATTAAGTTTTTTACCAGAGGTCCCCAACCGTCGGCTCGCACCAGCACCGGGCAGTTTAAGAGTTGCTACCACAAGGAACTTCTAGGAAGAAGCCTCCAGAGATGCCACTGTGTTAGTGATTGTGCGTGTTTCCCTTTAAGAGCCACTATCCAAATTTAAATAGTCTGATTTATATCTCACACACAGACACACACACACACACACACACACACACACACACACACACCACCAGGCAGTCTGTAAGAATACATGCTGGTATAAGGAAGTTTTAAGACTAGTTTTGTAACTCGCCAACAGCCCTGTGCACAGTCACGGGGAGCACCAACCTTCAAAGTCAGTGTGCCAAAAAACGTCATGTTGTGTACATTGTGATCTGTGCAACTGTGATTTCATCATGTACAGCAAGTTAAAACAAAGAGTAAATATAAATTTCTGCGCGAAAATAGGCAAATCTGCTGCAGAGATGTTTGACATGATTCGTCAAGTTTTTCAAGGTGTTCAAAGTGTTGTGCACTTTAAGAAAAGCAGAAGAAACACCTTGACGAAAAGAAGACTTCTAGGACATAGTCCAGAAGTGGCAGAAAGGCTGAATTGCTGTACAAGGAAATTATTTTGAAGGTGATAGTGTGAAAATAAAGTTTGCTTGTAAACAGAGACTTGGACATTTAACTTGGACATGATGTTGAAATAATTTTGAGACCCTTGCTGTAAAAAAACAATCACCTAGTATTTTGTTGTTCTCGCTAGTGTCTCCAAACAGCTCTCACTCATCGAGGCATGGACTCTACAGGATTTCTGAAATCGTGTGTATCAGTAACCAAAACTTTAGCAGCGGATCTTTTAAGCTGTGTTGAGAATTGAGAGGAGCTGACAAAACATTTTTATATTAGCATGATTATGTGTTATAATTTTGATATCAATTTAATTTCAGTAAAGAGTTTACAATTAAAATGAATGTAATAGAATTATTTCTTGCCATTTCTTAATGGTGTAAACAGGAGTCAGAGGGACGTATACACGTTTGTGTTCTTGCTCTAGTGTCGTTAAAACGCACTCTTATTTCCCCAGTTTGTACAAAAGTGTACAAAATCAATTGTTTTGATTCATGTCAAAATTGCTCGTATTTCAAAGCAAATTTCCCCATCGAAATTAATTGAAATGCCATTAATCCGTTCCAGCCACCAAAATGCCACCCAGTTGTTTTTGTTACGTGTTTCTGAATAAGAAAAATTTATTTATAAATGACAAATATTGTATAAAAACATAATAAAAGAGTATGTAAAGATATAATAAGGTTTGATTCAGTGTATTTTTCTTGAATATGAGACGACTTGAGCTAACAAAAACGCTGGTGGGGTGTGTGTGTGTGTGTGTGTGTGTGTGTGTGTGTGTGTGTGTGTGAGTGTGTGAGTGTGCCGAGGGGGGTGGTAGAGGCGATAAGAGGGAGGCGGAGGGAAAACTAGTTTTTTTACTATCACTCCTGTACACTACGTATCCCTAAACTCACAATCTTCGCTTTCTGGCTTCGATTCACCATCTAGCAGCGGCGTCTCGAGCTCGTATCTCAAGTTTTTGCTCGCGTATCAAAGCAAAAAATCGACTGAGTGACCGCTCGTAACTCAAAAAACTCGTATCTTAGGGCACTCGTATGTCGAGGTACCACTTTATTTATAGTCTAAGAAGAATGTTTATTTGTAAGATTTGTTTATTTATGTATTTTCTGCACATCTTTTAGGTGTTTCTTAGTTTGTTTGTTTGTTTGTTTGTTTGTTTGTTTGTTTGTTTAGCTGTTGATATTTTGTATTTGTTCATTGTATAGCTCAATACTTTATTTAATCATGTTGTTTGTATTGATTTATTTCTTTTTTTATTACTTTATCTGTAATTCTATTGTATTTAGTTGTTTGTGTTTAGTCTAAAATGCAATACATTTAGATGTTTGTTGTTTTTTATTGTTTTTAGAAACGATCTCTTTGCAATGCACAACTCATTTACCAAACTAAACTCTACGAAGTGGCAAGAAGGAGAGTCCATTTGAAAGTTTTGTTTGTTTGTTTGATATTTGGTCAGGAATCAAGACATCTGCTCAATTTGACAGTGGTCTCCTAGCGACTCTCAGCCTTTACATCAAGTGAGGACACATGTAAATGATGTGCAAATGTAAGCTGAATAATAAAGTTTCTACTTGTTACAAAATGATCAAACGAGTGCTGGAAGTGTGAGACACTGCGAACAAATGTCATGTTGTTATGTTTAAACGGCTCTGTGCAGTCACACAGACATTTAAAGAAAAGAAAAACATCTGTGATAAGAGTTTACAGCACTGTGTGGTGAATCCTCAAATCTAATCCATCAGAAGTTCAGATTCAAGGGAGATTTATTGCCATTCCACCATATGTGGGGACTCACAGAGAAAGAAAATGGCCAATGGTGCTGCATATGTAAACAAGACGTATATAAACATAAACTATAGACATAGAACCTATCTAATCATATAACCTGTATCTAATATACATATAACCTATTTAAAAATGCCAAATATTTATATGCCAAAAAAACTTTCAAAATCCTGTCCAATAAATAAACTTTTCCACAGTTGGACTTTAATCAATTCAATTCAATTCATTTTTATTTGTATTGCGCTTTTAACAATCAACATTGGCTCAAAGAAGCTTTACACAGATAATGTGGTGATTAAAAGTGAATATCTTCTTTATAAGTGTAAGTTTGTCCCTGATGAGTGAGCCGGTGGCGACTGAGGGAACCCTCATCCTCATCTGGGTTGCACCCAATGTCCATTTGTAGCAGATATACGATGTTGCGAGGTACAGTGATGATGATCAGAAGCGAAAAGTAGTCCTGAGTCAGTGTAGAAGACTGTTGACATTAACTACAGTCCAAATCCATCCTCAAAGCGCTCGTTCTTACTCCGGAGTTTCATGGAACCACCCAAGGCGTTGAAGAGAAACCGTCCCCAGCTGCACAGAGTGGCCTCCAGTCGAAGAGAACACTATCCAGAGGCAGGCCTGGATGAAGTGGGAAGATCCACGGAGGGAAGAGGGACAGGAACAGTGGTCACTGGAGCCTCAGGATCAAGGTGTAGAAACATCTCTGCAACAGTCAAGAAATGGGAGGCACCTGAGCTCATTTTCAAGTGTCTGAAATATATATTATATCGATTGTGACCATCGCCTACTGGGCCTGAGCACTTCCCTCTGCAACTGGATTTTGGACTTCGTGACTGGGAGACCTCAGTCAGTCCGAATCAGGAACAGCCTCTCCAACACCACCACACTGAGCAATGGGGACCCTCAGGGCTGTGTGCTCAGCTCACTGCTGTTCACTCTTCTGATTCATCAGTGTGTAGCAATGCACAGCTCGAATTACATCAAGTTCGCCGGTGACACAACTGTGGTGGGTCTCATCAGCAAGAACGACAAGTCAGCATACAGAGAGGAGGTGAAACAGTTTATAGACTGATGTAGAGCCAACAATCTTTCTCTGAATGTTGACAAAACCAAATTGATGTTAGTTGATTTCAGAAGAGCACAGAGCAGCCATTCTCCACTGATCATCAATGGATCCTCTGTGGAGATCATTAAGAGCACAATAATTCCTGTTATTTTTGTCTGCACTGTTTGTTATGTGACGAGGACACTTACTTAAGGCCTTGCTCTGTCTTCTGTTATGTAGCTTTATGTTGTTCAATGTAGCACCAGGGTTCTGGAGGAAAGTTTAATTTCGGACTCAATTCACTGTGTACTTCATCAGCTATAGATGGTAGAAATAACAATAAAAGCTCCTTGACTTGACTTTACTTGTAAATCAAACTTTACATATATAAATCGGTACTCCTTATTTAGACTCAATTGCACTGAGATCACTATGGCAAAAGATCTCATGACGTATAAACAACACCAAGAGCGCACATTCATCATTTTACCCCGATAATCCGAATACTAAATCTGAATGCAAATCTTTTCTCCTGTAAGGTACTTGTGAAATTGTTGACTAGCTCCCATGAGTAAGTGTATGATGTCGCAGGTGGACATGGCTTGGTTTGGATCTGCAACATGACATGATAATGCCTGATGCAATAGAAAAAATATATTGCTATGCAATTCAGTAGGGTACAGAGAGTTTGCATTTATTTCTTTGGCTCAAACAGACAGAAAATCATTACATTTAATTAAGTGTACTCTGACATCTAACACTCTTTCACAAAAATGTCTAAGTAATAAAAAAACATTTTAAACAACTGAGAATATGTTTTAGATGTTAGATTCTTCAATGCAGCCACCAACAGTTTGGTACACTCTTGGCATTCTCTCAGTCAGCCTCATGAGAAAGTCAACTGGAATGGCCAACAATCTACAAGGAGTTCCTTCCATCTCATTTTGAATATAGCCATGATAGCCATGCTGCTTTAGTGTGCCCTCACTTTTGTCATTAACAGTGTCACCAGCAAATCACCTTCACACCAGCACACTGACTGTAAGACATTCCTTATTTAGGAATTAGGCTGTCTTGATCCAAAGGTCAAAACCTTTGCATATCAGGCACAAATTTGCATCTCAGATACTCTCTCAATCTTGCCACTTTGTGTTTTTCTTTTTTCTGCTTAAGAGTGATTCATCTCTACCAGTGTAAAAAGTCCTTACTGGTAACCTTGAATGTGAAATTCTCTATATTTTGATGTAATTGACATGTTTCTGATTCGCATACCATGGGTGTGGGTGGAAAGAAAAATGGTGTAGGGGTGATCCTGAAGGAAGAGTACAGTAAGAGTGTAGTGGAGGTGAAGAGAGTTTCTGATTGGGTGACAAATGTCATCAGTGCCTATGCTCCTCAAGTGGATTGTAAGATGGCGGAGAAAAAAAATGAATGGAGTGAGTTAGATGAAGTGGTGGACAGTGTACCTAGGAATGAAAGATTGGTGATTGGGGAATATTTTAATGAACATGTTGGTAAAGGGAACAGAGGGGATGAGGAGGTGATTGGTAGGTGTAGCCTTAAGGAGAGGATTGTGGAAGGGCAGATGGTGGAATATTTTGTGCAAAGGATGGAAATGGCAGTGCTAAATACTTATTTTAAGAAGAAGGAGGAGCATAGGGTGACATATAAGTGTCTAAAAATCTAATGCAGGAGATGCAACCTGGAAGAGATTGGAGACTGTAAAGTGTTGGAAGAGGAAAAGTGTAGCTATCGGCATCGGATGGTGGTCTGTAAGATGGTTTTGGTGGTGAAGAGGAAGAGGAGAAGAGTGAAGACTGAAAGAATAAGATTGTGGAAACCTGAAGGAGGAAGACTGTAGTGTGAGATTGAGGGAAGAGGTCAGACAGAGGCTCGGTGGTGGATGATTGGGCAACTACTGCAGAAGTGATAAGGAAGGCAGCTAGGGTACTTGGTGTGACATCTGGAAATAGAAAGGAAGACAAATAGATATGTGGGTGGAATAAGAAAGTACAGGAAAGCATAAGGAGAAACAGAATTGGGATCGACAGAGTGGTGTGAAAAGTAGGCAGGAGTACAAGTAGATGCAGCAGCAGGTAAAGAGGGATGTGGCAAAAACAAAGGAAAAGGCATATGAGGAGCTGTAGGTGAAGTTGGACACTAAGGCAGGAGAAACGGATTGAAAAAAAAACCTGCTAAATGTTGTTTTAGTGGGATATACTGGAGAGAATGCTGCGATAAGAGTACAAGTATCCTGAAACCTTATTTTCTTTAACCGTAAAAGTATGTAAAGATCAGAATAGATGAATTCTAATCAAGAAAACACATACCGCAATAATATAACGCATCTAATAACATTAGGTTCTGATTGCCACTAGCACAACAATGTATTTTTGTATTTTTTTTAATAGATGGCCCCCTGTCTGTTTTAATTACTCACATCCAGCAGTAGAGAAAGTTCAGCTTCTCTCATTGGACCCTCAATCAAACCATTAGTGCCCACCAGAAAGGTAATAAGCACAATGATTTTCTACAATAACTATACATTAATAAACATCATACATTACACAGCATGTTAAAGAAAACTTGGTGGTACTTTAAGAAAACCAGTCTGAAAGTTTAAAGCTGCTTAAGAACAGAATGTTGGATTTGTCAAGTATTCATCAACGTCAGGACATTGAAACGCCCTTGATGCTAGGTGCTTACAAAGGTATTCACAGATCTGACCTGAGTCTACGATGTCAGTGAGGTCGATGAAGGCGCCGGCGCGTTTTGTGGTGTTTTTTCCTCATAATTCCGAAACAAAAAAACAATTACTCTGTCATTGTTGATCGAACAGATAAGAGCAATGCATGGTTCAAATCTGTAAAGGATCTATATATATTTATTATAGTGTAAGTATACACTTATAATAACAACAAAAACGCTGTACGTTTGTAATATAAAGAAAACAGACAGGGGGCGCTCTCTGGCGTCTCTGTCATCTCTTCACAGACATAAATAAAACAACCTAATCTCAGTGAATTTGCCTCACATACATAATAAATATATGAAAAAGCTCAAAATGTCTGAGCCGATCCACAAAACAAATACTCTCTGAGGATTTCATCCGAATGAAAGTTAGAAGAGGTACAGTTTCTCCAGTATCACCTCATGAACCATCTGTGTGGAAACCTAGCAAAGGTTCCATTTGGTGTCCTGATTCATGTATCAGCTTTATGATTTACGTACTTTAAAACACCATAATTACTTTAAACCATTTACAAGAATATTTTGTCTTCATGCTCTCTCTATGTTGAGTTTGGCTTCAATAATAATTAACATACATTTGCATAAAGCAGCAATATTTAAGTATAAAAGATTTTTTAAGTATTCATTTTAGGTACATTTAGATCAGATGAAAATGCGTGATTAATCGTGAGAAAACTCATGACAATAATGTGATTAATAGCGATTAAATGATTGAATCGATTGACAGCCCTGATATTAATATGTCCAGTTATCGGCGTGACGCTAAAACTGGTCGTAGTATTGACTATTACCAATCGAATTACTTTTTGCTAGCCATGCTGACACTGTATGGTCTTCTTCGTGCCCGTCTTCACACCTCAGAAAATCACTAGTTTTGCATTTCGAGTACATTTGCATCTTGCCACTTCAGATGCTTTGTTTATTTTTCTCTTTTTTTTTTGCTCATGTTTTATTGCCTCCTGTGTAAAAAGCTGTTAATAGAAAATCTGAAAATGTATATTTTAATATCACTGAACAATAAGCGGTTTTTTTTTATTATTATTATTTATTTATTTTTAATTCAAAGCATTTATTTACATTTACTTAAAAATTACAAAAAAATGTTTTTTAACAAAGCAAGTAATAATGGAAAACCCCAGGGATCTCTTATTTAGTAAATAAAAGCAAGAACATTTTCCCAGCGCTCAAACTCAGAAATCTTACTCTGTTAAAAAGTATACAGATTTAAAACAATCTTATTTCTACATATAAATAATGCAATGCTGGACTGCAGAGACAGAAAAATCAGATGTATAATAAATGACTAAAAATATCATTTTGAATTATTGCAATAGTTTATAGTTTATGAATTAAATGGCTGAACAAGCAAAGTATCTATCTATCTATCTATCTATCTATCTATCTATCTATCTATCTATCTATCTATCTATCTATCTATCTATCTATCTATCTATCTATCTATCTATCTATCTATCTGTCTGTCTAATTATTTTCAAGCTAGTAGATTTAAACACATATTGAAAATAGGAATAGTAATATAAGTACAGTTTTGTCTATATAATAGTATTAAAATCTCCTACAGTGTACATGTACATTTTTCTCACATCTCAAGCAACTTAAAAGCAGGTTTGTTTCTATCAGTAATGTCCTAGTTTTAAACTTCTACCCTTTCACCATCATACTAAAATAACTGAATGTATTATGCAGTGCATCATCTGATCTTCCTGGAGGAAATTCCTTCCTGTAGAAAGTCATCTGTTTAGAAAGACAGAACACAGTATTGTGTCATTATATGCATTGTGAAAGGATATTTACATGTAATGCAGGTCTAAAGCCAACAATTCCTTTAATTGTTAAACACCACAAACGTGTATATTATTATTATTTTTTTTTAATATGCCAATTTTAAATATTAAATTCTTTATTCAAAAGTTAATAATTATATTTTGGCCATTTAAAAAATCCTTTGAAATGTATTTGTCCTGAGGTTTAAATGTTCACTCCATTTAATGTTTATATAAGATGATAGTGTCACTTCAACAAATTAAATTTAAGAAACAATTTAAGTCTAATAATTATTACAAATCAATAATATAAATAAACAATATTTCAAAAATATATTGATAAACAGAGAAAACCGTGGCTGGTCTTCACAAACATCATCTAAATTATGTCATTAATCGGCTTGACATTTATAAAATTCAGAATTTTTCCTGGAACTGTATTACTCAATTGTAGCAGAGGAAGTTCAGCGTCTCGTTGCAGTTTCGGTTCTCCCAGACGTTCGTTATGTTGTTTAGAGCTCCACAGCGATACGGATGAGCTGGATATGGCAGCAGTGAATTCTGGTTCTCCACTGGCTCTCCGTTCACCCAGAACCATTTTCCATCCATGAATCGCAGGCCGGTCCACACACTTTCTGTTTGGGTCAGCACCATCTCCGTTTTTGCCTGAAGCATTTGTGTGGTACTGGGCAGAGAGGCCAAGCCTTTGTAATTGGTTTTGCAGTACTGAAGAGCTTCCACCCAGGTCTTACTTTCATTCACTAAAATCAAATATCTATAACAGTAGAAAGGATAAAGGTTCATATTGTTAGTGTTTCTCCATTCTTGTTGTTTTAAAAAAACACAGTTATTTGGGTTATTAAAATACCCATCTATGGGATAGCCAGAAAACCATTGTGTGAAAGAAACTAGCTGTCCATCAGTCCACTGCCACTTTGAGTCGTCATAATTACAGTACAACCCAATCCAAATAGGATCATTATTGTTACCAAAAACCTTCAAAATTCGCTGTTGTTCCTCAGCGGTAGTGATGGAAGCCAGATCTCTGTAGTTTTGTGTGCAGTAACTCCTGGCGGCCAAAAATTGTGTTCCATAAGGATAGTAAATATATTCTCTGATCACACTTCCAGCAAAGCCACAACTGCCAAGCACAAAGAAAATAAGCACAAAGAATTTCATCTCTGATCTGAAGGATCCAGACTCTGCCAGCGATTCCACTCGTCTGCGCCGACTCAGCGCACAAGGTTCATCTTTAATCTACAACTTATATAAACATATGCAAAAACACCAGAGACGCACGGGAAGTAAAGAAAACATACAGTCAGAATTGCCTTTACTGTAAAAAGAAAACGTTGGACTTGACGAACTTTCATCTGATGTTTCATCAACGTGTCATTTTGGTAACTTTTACAATAATGCAACATTAATAAACACCACACAATACAACAGTGAGCATGAATAATCAGCGAAATGCTAGAAACTAGATCATCATGACATCAATATCAAACTTTGATATTGCCTCGGCAAGACAGAAAAGGGTTTCATTTCAGACAGACAGGAACTGATTGTAGTATAGTTGTCAAGGCAACATAATTCCAATGATAACAAACTAGTAAGTAATGATTACAATAGTAACTTAACCATATGTACAATTGGAAACAATTTAAGACTATTTTTCTACCCTCCCATTAATTGATCAACCAGCAAAGGTCACAAAGAGACCAAAATGACTTCTAACCATCTAAAGGTCTCTCTGACACTGGCAAATGTTAATGTTCATTAATGCACCATCAGGAGAACACAACACTGAATAATCTTGTTGTGCTGAAAAAGGCCACTAGTCTTAAAAAAACTGGTCTGAAGTTTGCTACATTAATAGTTTTTATTTGTGGCATTTAGCAGATGCGACGTACAAAAGTGCTTTGACTCTCTAGCAACGAATGAATCTACACTGGTACGCTAGATTACAAAGTTAAGATAAATCAGCCTACAACTTGGGGGGGGGGTTGTTGTTGTTGTTGTTTTTAAACAAAGCAAACTTGGAAAGTGTTAGTTTGAGTGTTTCGGGAAGAGGTGAGTCGCTTGAAGATATCAGATTGCATGGACAATAATATTTTCCACCTCTGTGTATTTTTTTGTAATTAAATTCTTGAGGCATTTTATGTGGCTTCGAAGAATAAAAAAAAATCTAACAACGTCCTAAATAAAATCATCACTCCTTTACTTTTAATCATAATTTAAAACATTTTAATAAATGAAAGCCAAAAGTATAGAATTTAACATTAACCATATAATCTACTCCCAGATACTGTGTCTATTCACGAGTCACTCTGGGATTGCAGGACGTTCCTCGTGTCAATCTGTCGACCTCAGAAGTTGAGAACTTTTGCATTTCAGGTGCATGTTTGCATTTTAAACAAACATTCTAGTCTCTTTCTCACCTCTCCAGATGCTTTGTCTGTTCCTGCTCAACCTCTTAAGTGTGTTTCATCTCCACCTGTTTACAAACCCCTTAATATATATATATATATATATATATATATATATATATATATTTTTTTTTTTTTTTTTTTTTTTTTTTTATAATTAAATAATGGGCATGTCGTAAATATATTATTTTATAAATTAAATTAAAAAAATTACAGTTGAACCTCTTGCATGTCCACACAAAAGTCTTTCTCGACCAAAGGTTTTCTACAAACATTTAAAGCAGTGTTTGACTGCAGTAATAAAATTTGACATAATAGAATATTGAAATTTTGGGATATACACACACACACACACACTGTCATATCCTGCAGTCGTGGAAAAGATGTTACTTTGCTTTAGAAGAGATAAACTGTTGACCTGCATCAAGAAAAACAAACAACGAAGTAGATTGTAGAAGAAGTAGAACATTTTAGAAGTGTTTAACATCTAATTAAAAGCTGAAAGGGCAGTGTTTGACTTTTATTTTCATTAAATAAATAAATAAATAAATAAATAAATAAATAAATAAGAACAGAAAAAAAAATCTTGAATGATCGTGAACAGACATCAACGAAACATTTGGTGCAATTGTAAAAAAAAAAAAAAAAAAATAGAATACAGGAGAATACAGTACATGGCTATGTTTTTTTTGTGAAATTCATAACATATCCACATCATAGTGTGAAGAGAACTCAAAGGCTTGGGATTAAACATCTGTGTATCCTTAAGAAAACCACTGGTTAATACCACAGGTTAATAGAAAAACATGGATTGAATATGAAGGAACATTAAAATAGGGCAAAGGGAAATGTTCATGTGAGCTGATAAGTCCAGATTTACCCCTTTCCAGAGTGATGCAACAGATGAAATGACTAGTGCCTACTGTACAAGCCTGTGGGGGCAGTGTTATGATCTGCGGTTGCTTCAGTTTGGGTTAAATAATATATAAAATAATAAATAAAAATAAATACAATATATAAAAACATAATTTAAATGCAAATGAATGCAAATGAATGCAGGTTTGCAGCTCAGACACACATTTAAGTCTTTATCTTGCTAGTCTAGGTGTTACGTACCAGGATAACAGCAAATACAGGCATGGAGTCATGAATCCCTTTCAATCATTTATATAAAACCCATTTGAAATAAATTTACAACTCACTATATTTTTAGGTCTTAAACAAAAAGGTTCACATTCAAATCACCCCCAAAAACATATTAACATTACCTGTAGCCTGCTGATACATCTCACTGTCCTTTAGGCATGGCCATCTCGACTATCCTACCGCACATGCATGCACATAGTGTCTCTGTCACTGTTTCAAAAATGATGACGGCGCGAAAATTCTGGAAAACATCCAAAAGATATGGTATCCACTCCCGAGAAAGTCCACGAGATTTGTGCAAAGAAAGGGATCCAAAAAGTGAGAAGACATATGGTCCAACCATGTCCCTCGCGACAACGAAGTGCATCCGAAGCTTGTCCGTCATCCCACCGAAGTCGCGATTCCCGAAAGTTCTACTCCGCCAATTCACGCTCTATCGCGTGTGATCAAGCATAGGAGGATTAAACATTGATAACATCTTTACCACTGTATATTACTTATCCTTATGTTATTGCCGTGTACTTAATCAGACAAGTAGATGACCTTATGACAAAATAAAATACAGAATCATATCAAAATAAAACAATACAATAGTGAAATAAAATGTAAATGTGGGTTCATCACATAGGAGATTTGTTTTTATCCTGCTTACCTCTTGTAATTTGTTTCCTCTTGACTAGAAAGTCCTTGATAGTAGTCCTAAATGTAAGACATTTGCATACAGATTTACTTTTTTGGCATTTGGCAGAGACCTTTACCTTACTAAGTCTCCATCTACAAATACATTATGATTCTGGTTTATTAGGACACAGGCTATGAAGACCGTCAGTCTAAAACAATGTTGGGACAAAAACTAATTAGGTCATTAAAGTCAAGTCAAGTCAAGTCAAGTTTATTTGTATAGCGCTTTTCACAACAGACATTGTCTCAAAGCAGCTTTACAGAAAACAACAGTGAAGGTGAATGGTGTGCGTTTGTCCCTGATGAGCAAGCCGTGGCGACAGTGGCAAGGAAAAACTCCCTTAGATGATATGAGGAAGAAACCTTGAGAGGAACCAGACTCAAAGGGGAACCCATCCTCATATGGGTGACATCAAGAGTTTGATCATAAATCTTTCAACAATACAGAACAATTTGTGATCATCATAGATCCAGCATCAGCTTCTCCATGCCAGGGCCTTTAAACACTCGGCATCTACTTCTCCATGATCATCCATAGGTCCATAATCTTCACGAGGTGGGACGTGACTGGAGCTGGCCAAACCTCAGGATGCCTCGGGATGGGGAGAGAAAGAGAAGCAGTGGAGAGGAATTAGCGTAGCTGCTGTTCATGATATTAACAGCACAAGTTGATAATGTGCATGTGATCAGATGTTCTGGAGCACAAGGTTGTGATGTGATGTGTGTGATGTGTGTTATGTGTAGGCTTTGCTAAAAAGATATGTTTTTAATCTACACTTAAACTGGGAGAGTGTATCTGAACCCCGAACACTGTCAGGAAGACTATTCCAGAGTTTAGGAGCTAAATGTGAAAATGCTCTACCGCCTTTAGTGGACTTTGCTATTCTAGGAACTACTAGAAGCCCAGAGTTTTGAGATCTCAGGGAGCGTGACGGATTGTAGCGTGTTAAAAGACTGGATAGATACATGGGAGCCATCTACATAGACCACTCGGACTGATTTTAAGACTGAACTACTGCAGTTCACTCCTGCCAACTCTTCCTTTGACATCCATTTGACCTTTGCAAATGATCCTAAATGCAGCTCAACATTGTTTTCAACCTTCACTCCACCATATTGGTTTGCTCTCCTTACTGGTTTCCTGTAGCTCCTCTGCCTGATTTGAAACACTGATGGTTGCCCACAAAGACAAAAACAGACCAGCACCAAAATACAATATTACAATACAAGCACTCATCTCACCCACACTGCACCACACTCCACTGCCTGCAGTCCTCTAGAACTGCTCCACAGGTAACTCCATCCCTCAGGTCTGCTCTGTTCTTGGAGGTGGAAGATTTCAAGTTTTTTTTTATTTGTCACAAACATATGAGTCCGGCGGCTCAGAAATGTTTACATTAGATAAAAGGTACTATAAATATAAAATATGAGATAACTGAGCATAAGAGATTTATGGGATAAGTGAGATGTTTATCTTCGTATTAGGAAGTCTGATGGCTTGTGGGAAGAAGCTCCTCCTAAACCTCTCAGATTTGGTTATCAGACAGCGGAAGCTTTTGCCTGATGGCGGAAGACTAAACAGGAAGTTACTAGGAAAATATGAGTCCTTCGTGATTTTAACAGCCCTGTTTCTGGTGTATATATCCTGCGGAGAAGGAACAGCAGACCCTGAGATGCGCTCTGTTGAGCATTACTACCCTCGGAAGGGCTTTACAGTCCTGTTTGGAGCAATTTCCTTACCAAACTAAGATGCACTGGGTCACAATGCTTTTTGTAGCCTTATATATGAAGTTTTCAGGATTACTTGAGAAACCTTGAATTTCCTCAGCTGCTGAAGAACAATGAACTTCTCCTAAATGTCTGAACAATTTTCAAATTACATCTTAAGACCTACATTTCCTATTAATACTTTGATAAGCACTTACAAAAAACCTCTGTGTGCTATTCATATTTTATTATCTTCCAAGACAGCTTCCAAGGAAGATTCCTTGATCTATTAAACCAGAATGTATTCTTTTTCTTCTTCATCTTTCGGCTGCTCCCATTAGGGGTCGCCACAGCGGATCATCCGTCTCCATACCCCCCTGTCCTCTACATCTGCCTCTTTCACACCAACTACCTGCATGTCTTCCCTCACCACATCCATAAACCTCCTAATAAACCAGAATGTATTCACCTCACAGCAGTTCTGTAGGTCTTTCTGCATAAGCTCATATGCTATAAATGTAAACGTAAAATCTAAAGAAATTCACCACTCACTGGTTCACCAGTCCAGTAGGAAGTATTGTGTTTTAGAAAAATACTTAACATGTGATTCTCTGATGAACAATGTACATATAGAATATTTAAAAGTGACTTTCACTGGATGGCACTGTATCAGAACAAAAAACATGCCTGACCTTTGCGTTTCGAGGTCCAGTGACAGTGACTAGTCTTATCAGGACAGGGTTTGAACCAGTGATAATGGCATGAGAGACCATGCTACAGAGGACTTTGTAACCGCAGAGTGCAGAAATGGACTAAATGGGAAGTTCACGGTTGTTACTTGAGACAATAAACTGGGCAAAACATAAAGTCCTTCAAAAAATCCTGAGACACCAAAACAAGAATGCAAAAAGGCAACAGGAAATAAAAAAAATAAAAAAATTAATTGTTACACAATTGTTAATTGTTGCCACATTCACTTAAATGGTTCGGATCATTAAGCAAGTTTTAACACTACACAAGGATAATCCTAGTAAATACAAAATGCAGTTTTAAAAAAAGGATTATTTTATTTATTAAGGGGGAAATGCTGGCCATTTCTATCAATTTGGAAATCCAGAAAACAAGTTGTGTTGTGAACCTATGCCTTTTTTCTCTCAGCCATAATTCAGATAATTAATCTAATATTCAAAGAAGCCATACACAATCTGGCTTGTAAAGCATAAGACATGTTTTTATTGTTTGCACAATGGGCTCAATCATGAATGGACTTCGGCACAAACTACCTCAGATTTAACAGCGAGTCGTCCACCAATAGACGTCAGACGTTATTTAAAAAATCTTTGAAAAATCCTCTAAAATGTTTTAAATAAAAATAATTTGAGAAACACACAAAGGTGACATTTCATGGCCATTGTTTCTTAATACATTTTTATATATTGTTTATGTTTCACATTTAAAATGTGTACAGAGATGCAAGATTGTGTCATGATTGAAGATGAGTACACAAGCAGACGAATAAATAAATACATTAATGTTTTAAAAAGAAGTTTCAGAAATCCCAAAAGTCTAGATGCATATACATACTAAATCCAAGGATGAAATCCACAGGTTGCGTGTGTGTGTGTGTGTGTGTGTGTGTGTGTGTGTGTGTGTGTGTGTGTGCGCGTGCGTGCGTGCGTGCATGCGTGCGTGCATGTTTGTTTTGTATAATTGACCTGCTAAGTACAAATGTATTATTAGAACGATTTACAATATAACCAAAAGTTTGTGGACACCTGACCATCACATTCATATGCTTGTTGTTGAATATCCCATTCCAGATTTACTTCCACTATTCTAAGTAAGGTCTATTCCTTATGGAAGGCTTTCCACTAGATTTTAGGGTGTGGATGTGGAGATTTGTGTTTATTCAGCAAACAAGATATTAGTAAAATCAGCTACCGATGTTGCATAGAGAGGTCCTGTACAGAACACTCGTCCACTGATATTGATACAGTAAAGCTACAGTGTACTGTAAAGGACATTCTAAACGATTGCATGCTTCTAGTGGCAAGAGATCAGGGAAGAACCTCATGGGTGTGTTTATATTGTAGGTTAATGATATTCGACAATTTTTTTACCAAGTTTGTACTCAGTGTAAATGATATATCATGGCACAATCTCTGTATGGTATTCTCTATTATACTGAGAGTGTATTAAAATATGACACACACCAAATCCAGTAAAAGACAAATATTGGTAACCAAAAAAGGAAAAGGAAAGAAAAAAGCATGGTATTCTCCGTTGTTTTAAAGTACAAACCCCTAACTAAAAAGTTAAAGAGACTCTACACAGAATAAATAGTATATAGTGTTGTGCCTTGTATATATCTCGTATTCTTCCTGAAGAAGATACTAATCATCTGTTGAGAGAGAGAGAGAGAAAGTGAGAGAGAGAGAGAGAGAGAGAGAGAGAGAGAGAGAGAGAGAGAGAGAGAGAGAGAGAGAGAGAGAGAGAGAGAGAGATTATTCTATGTGCTTTCTGACATTTATCAGAAAGACTAAATTTTATATATAATATTTCTAATGTAATAAGGTTTTAAAAACTGTAAATCTTTTCCTCAGGTCTATGAGGAATTCTCATACCATCTCAACAGTGTGATATTATGATTAAGATTCACACAATGCATTAAACTGTTTATGATTCACTTCCAGCAGAAGAAATTAGGCTTCTCGTTGCAGTCTCGGTTCTCGAACATTTGTCTTGGTGTCGATTGCTCCACATCGGTCAGGCAAAGCTGGACATGATGGCATTGAAACTAGTGGATCTGGACGTTTCCCAGTCCCAGGATCTATCCCTAAAGGACTTTCACTCAGCCAGAACCATTTTCCATCGATGTAGCACAGGGCGACCCACACACTCTCAGTTTGGGTCAGCGCCAGCTCCTGGTTTATCTGCCGTATTTGTGTCATATTTGGCAGAGAAGCAAAACCAGTGTATTTTGTGGTGCAGTACTGAAGAGCCTTCTCCCAGGTCATAAGCTCCTTCACCAAAATCAAATATCTATAACAGGAATATTTATGATTCACCTCACAGGGATCATTATACCAGATTCCGTTACACATAACAGCACAATTTCGTACTGGATCTGTAGACTTTAACGGCCAACCCCTTTCCCAACTTAAGAAAGAAACTGGTTCTCCATCAGACCATTTCCAGGTGAGGTTGTTTCCATCCAATCTGTTCAAACCAATCCAGTCTGAGAAATCTTTTATTCCAATGCTTATTAGTTTCTTGTGTTCTTCAGTAGTATTGACAGGAGCCAGATCTCTGTAGTATGTTCTGCAATGCAACTGAGCCTCTTTCCAGGTGACATTTTTATCATTGAAAATATATTCTCTGATTCTACCTACAGACAATCCACAAGTAGCCACCAGGAAACAAAGACAATAGAAAAGTTTCATCTCTGCTGTGAATGTGTCAGATCTCTGTAAAGGTTTCCACTGCTTCGTGTAAACCAGGTGCCCAGCATTCATGTTTTATTCACAATCTGATTTACAAAATATGCAAAGAACAAGCAAGCAAATAAGGTCATAAAGTAAGGGAAGGAGGAACGTTGCAAAGAAAGCAAAATATGGCAATGTTCCTTTCTCACTCACTCAGTCACTCAGTCACTCACTCACTCACTCACTCACACACTCACTCTCTTTCTTTTTATTTATTACATCTTTTGACATTTTTACACTTTTAACAATATAATGTATTCATCACAAATGCTAGCAAGAGTATCTTGCTTTGTTTTTATTACATTTAATTATGCAAAAGATTAAATAAGATATACAGTGGTCCCCCAGGGTTACGTTCTAAGACCTCTGTGAGTTCCAGAAATCTGCGAATCATGTACCTTAGTGAATTCATCCAGACATTATAGCACTTTAATACAATAGTTTTTTTTTTTTTTTATTATGACGTTTGTTTGTGAAAACAAAGTTTAAAATGTTATTCCTAACATTCCAGAACATTCGGTTCCACTGCAGATTCACACAAATTTTAAGATAATCCGCAACCTGCTGTTAGTTAGGTTCCAAATGAGATCCCGCGATTTATCAAGGGTTGACTGTATTATGAAATAAATCAGTTTATTCATTACACTTTTTTAAAACTTATTTTTTTGAAGATACTTATTTTTGTCTTCTGTCAGTATACATCTGGGAACTGAGGAAACCAGTTGCTGTCTCTTCTGCTATAAAGTCATGCTACTTTAATAGATGTATCTGTACTATATACAATTTAGCCCTAATGGAGCCTTTCCAATTGTGCAAGCTGCCAATTCCACAGGCTCTAATGCACTTCACTACCATCAGAGGTGCGACTTTTTGAACTCAGCACTGATAACAAGCCAGATGGTCCCGCTCCTCTTTAGTCTGGAGGGTGTGATGTCCATGGTTTCCAAAAAGAAATTTTAATTTTGTTTAGTCTGACCACAGAACAGATTCCCTCTTTGCTTCAGCACATTTAAAATGAGCTTTTGGAGTATGGTGTCATTTCTGGATCATTTTCAAGCATGTCTTCTTTGCATGATAGAGATTTAACCTGCATTTGTGGATGACATGTCAAACTGTGTTCAATGATTTCTGGAGGTGTCAATAAACCCATGCAGCAATTTTCATTACAGAAACATGACTGTTTTAAATGTAGTGCTGCCTAAAGGGCCTGAAGATCACTGGCATCCAATATAAATTTTTGCCCTTGTCCCTCATGCACAGAGATTTATCCAGATTCTTTGAAACTTTTAATGATTTTATGTACTGTATATGATGAGATTATTTTGCATAGATTGGTGAAGTGAAGATACATTATTTATACTCAATCAACCTATTTGAAATTTGTTGTGAACTTTACAGATTATATTATGTAAAAGAGCACAGAAATGTACACATGTACAGTTTAGAGTAAAGCTTTGTCATAGTGCCACTAAATGGTAACAGAATGTAAAGCTCATAAAAAAAATACTTTTAACTCTTTACTTTTAGGGATATATAATATATAATAAGATATAAATATATACAGATCTCCTTGTCAGGTTCAGGGCTTAAACAGGGACTGACTGCATGAAAGGCAGGAGCTCTGACAGTCTGCCACAGGGAAGTGCGTGAAGCCAAATTCAGAGGACTTGGAGATGATGAAAAGTGGATTACTTTTATTTCAATATTTAAAAGTAAAAAAAAAAACAGAAGACAACAAAATAGAAATCCAAAAACTTAGCTTCTAAAATGCAAAAAAATAAAAAAAGAGGCAAAAATTTTACTTTTTGGAAGCTTGAAAATATTCTAACCAAATTCTCTGTCAGGAATATCAGTAAAGCTTGGAACAAACTCAAACAATGCCTACGCTGAGCAACTCATGAAAAGAAGAGGGAAACTTAGGTCAAATCAAAACGAGTGAATGGCGACATCTAGTGGAGAAAAAATAAGGAAAAACAGAAGGTAAATTTTAAATAAAACAAAACTATAGACCAAGCAGGATCCATTAGAACAGGGGTGCACACTCTTTTTTAGCATGCAAGCTACTTCTAAAATGACCAAGAACAAACTACCTACCTACTATTAAAGTGCAAAACATATATTTATTTATATTTGTATTTATTTATATTGCACAATATAACTGAAATTTTTTGTCATTACCTCACTCTGATGACTTGCACTAAAGAGTCAGCCAGGGATCCATAGTCTGGACAATAGCTGCTGATAGCCAACCATTGTGAAAAAAAAAAAGACCTTCTCCCATTCAGTATGGAAGTGGTAGGGTTTTTAGCTTCTTACTTGGTCCAGGTCCCCCACTCATTTGTACCAATTTTAACTTTAGAAGAAATAAATTGGAGGCTAACTAGGCAACTCTGTAGCTTGCTAGTGTTTGTCGCACTTGGCGCACTTGTACATGCATGCGTAGTGACCCATGTGTCAGAAAAAAAACGACGTCTTTTTTTCTAATGTCATGCAATCTTCCCACACTTTGCAATCGACCGATAGATCGTGATCGACATATTGTGCACCCCTGCCTTAGAAATTCAGGAACGCGTTTTTTTGAGACGCGTAAATGGTTTTTATAATGAGGAAATTAATTAGCATGTGATGACACAAACAGGAAATGCAGCATTATTTTAGCAATCAAATGATGCATGTTTGTTCAGTGTATGATAAAAAACACTGTTATACACACTAGAGCTTGGACCCACTGATCTCTGCTTGCAGCTATATATTTATAATACTAATAATACATAATAATGTTTTTTACTACTACTACTACTATTTATAATAATAATTCCTTACACATGCATTCAATAGCAATAGCATGTATGGCAATAGCACTGTGTATATTTCCCAATTTGATAGTAAGTAATACAAAGATTAATTTCCCTAAATACAGAAGTCAACTATTATTACTATGTATATTTTAATGGTATGTGTATAGTAGAGACTTGCACGAGACGGGTTTTTCAGTCCCGTTCCATCAAAAATGTGATTTCCTCCCTCCCGCGATATTAAAATTGTTCCGCAAAAGCCACCAGGAAAAAAATTATAAGTAGTTTTATTTTCAATGCACTGACTGCTTTTTCCCTCGACTCTGCTTTATTTTATTTATTTTTTTAGTTCCACTTTTCCCTTTTGAATGTGAATGAAAAAGAAACGGGAAATAAACAAACGTTTCGTTTTATTTGAGTTTGAAAGGAAATGAAACAGAAACTTTCCAGAACATAAAACATCAACTAAAACAATATATATAAAAAAAACAGGCCGAAGTGTTGTGTTGTATCTCCTTTCTTTAATAATGAAGTGATATCTGTAGCACTCAGTGATTCTCTGCTGTCCTGCACTTCAGATTTTCGGAAGATTTTGCAGGAGTCCTGAAAATGTTTTTATCCCTTGGCAAACCTGCCATTTTACTGCCCTCACCCGCATTTACCAAACAAATTTTTTCCCGCACTGCACTCGTTTACGTGGGTAGTACCGCAGAAGTGCAGGCCTCTAGTGCACAGCATGTATTCTTCCTGTTTCCTTATAAGTATTTATTTAGCTTCTTTGCATATTAAGTGTTAAATTAGGCATGTGCTTTATAGCCAAATCTTAGTCAATGTGCTTGCAAAGCGCATCCGTAGCGAACTTCACAACCTCAAACATATTCGTGTAGATTTATTTTATATATATATATAAAAAAAAAAAAAAAACTAAAATAGTTATTCCACAATGGCTAACAGGTGAAGCTAATTTTGTTGCAGATACACTAACAAGATCATTTACAAGACTTTTTCAAGAAAAGCTTTGAAGGAAAGATTGGCAAAAAAACTGTTAAGCTTTTTCAAGGACCATTTATACTTTTGCGTTTTCCTTCCTGTAAAATTTGCACAAATATACAGCGTCTGAATCCCAATCCCCAGGGGAAATGTTCAAGGTTCATATTTAAGCTTGTGTTAGAGATGATGTATGCAGGTAGTGCAGTTGTGGCTGCAGTGAAAAGAGACTTTTTGAATCGTGTTCGTTGCATTTCTTGCTTTAGTAATGGCATTCGTTCTCACTGAATGAGATTCCTGTCTGTGATGCAGGCGCTCTGTTATCCTGCGTTCCTGTATAATATTGGGCGTGGATAATATGTGAAATAAATAATGACAGATGTTTTTCTATTTGTATAATATTTAATTACAGATATTTGCTGTATGTTTACATTCACAATATTTGTACATTCAATTGTAGAAATAGACTTAAGCTTACTGTCTAAAAGAAATCATTTAAAATGCAGATAGATAGATAGATAGATAGATAGATAGATAGATAGATAGATAGATAGATAGATAGATAGATAGATAGATAGATAGATAGATAGATAGATAGATAGATAGATAGATAGATATTCTGTGGCCTTTTAAGTACAGTAATCCCCTGCTTTACAGAAGAAACTAATTTGTTTGGCTGATTTTCCTGGTAGCACAATAGACCAAAAAAATTATACGGAAATAGTTGAGTTTTATGTTGACATAATAAAGTTTATATATGATTATTAATTATAAAATGGAGTAAAATGTTAAAACAGTACAGTACTGTATACATAAAATAGAATGTTTCGGGTGGCGTCCATTTATCCTGGTGGGAGGTTTTGGAACCTAACCACCGCGATAAACGGGGGATTACTGTATTAGTTTTGATACAACAGTCCTTAAAGTCACATCTTCACATCTTATCACTTCTTCAAAACACAGGTACTTCTAAATAAAAAGCCAAACACTCTGTACACACAAATTAATAGCATATAGTGTTGTTCCATTTGTTTGAGATTTCATATATACACACACATATATATATATATATATATATCATTCACCCTGAAGGAGAGGCCAGTCTGTGGATAATTACCTGTTGAGAGAGAAAGAGATTATTCTATGCATTCTATGTGTTAAAGTGTCGAGTGTGAATCTTTTACACAGTCCTATTGGGCAACCTATTATCTCAACACAGTGATATTATATGATTAATATTTACACAATGCAATAAACTGTTTATGACTCACTTCCAGCAGAGGAAATTCAGCTTCTCGTTGCAGTCTCGGTTCTCAAAGCCATTTGTCTTGGTGTTGATTGCTCCACAGCGATAAGGCAAAGTTGGACATGATGGCATTGAAACCAGTGGATCTGGAGGAATTCCAGTCCCAGGATCTATCCCTAAAGGACTTTCACTCAGCCAGAACCATTTTCCATCGATGTAGTGCAGGGCGACCCACACACTGTCAGTTTGGGTCAGCACCAGCTCCTGGTTTACCTGCCATATTTGTGTCGTAATGGGCAAAGAAGCCAAACCAGTGTATTCTTTGGTGCAGTACTGAAGAGCCTCCTCCCAGGTCATAAGCTCGTTCACCAAAATCAAATATCTATAACAGTAGAAATATTTACTTTTCGAGTCACAGGGATCGTTATACCAGACTCCGTTATACACAACAGCACAATTTTTTACTGGAGTCACAGAACCTGTCAATGGCCAACCAATTTCCCAATTTAAGAAAGAAATTGGTTCTTCATCAGACCATTTCCAGGTGAGGTGATTTGCATCGGATCTGTACAACCCAATCCAGGTTGAGTAATCATTTTTTGCAGCGTATACAAGTCTCTGGTTTTCTTCAGTAGTAGTGACAGTAGCCAGATCTCTGTAGTATCTTCTGCAATGCCATTGAGCATCGGTCCAGTTTAAATATAGTACATCATGGAAACTATATTCCCTGATTATACCTACAGACAATCCACAAGTCACCACCAAGAAACAAAGACAAAAGAAAAACTTCATCTCTGCTGTGAATGTGTTGGAGCTCTTTAAATGTTTTCACTGCTTGTGTCAACCAGGTGTCCAGCATTTGTGTTTTATCCACAAGCTAATTTACATACTATGCAAAAAAAAGTAAGCAAAACAGGTCAAATTGGAAAGGAAGGAGAAGGATTCCATATTAAGCAATAATTTAATTTCTCTCTCTCTCTGACTACCTTTACCTAACATCCAACAATCCTCATAAGCTAGCAAATGTTTTTAGATTGTTTTTAGATTGTTTTTTTAGATTGTTTTTAGATAACAATTAACATCTTCAGCAATGCAAATGGGAGTGTGACATAATTCCAATGTCACTGGAACTGGACTCAATGTTCAGCACTGTCATCATCAATTTGCCATCCAAACTTGCAGACCAAAACGGATTTGCTGTCATAGCAACTAGTTTGAGTTTACAGAATATTCTTCTTCTTCTTTGGGCTTCTCTAATTAGGGGTCGCCACAGCGGATAACCATAACCCCTGTCCTCTACATCTGCCTCTTTCAAACCAACTACCTGCAAGTCTTCCCTCACCACATCATACACCTCCTCCTTGCTCTTCCTCATTTCCTCCTTCTTGGCAGCTCCATCCTCAGCATTCTCCTAGTGTCCCTCGTCTGCACATGTCCAAACCTCAATCTCAATCGCACTTCCCTTACCTTGTCTCCAAAACGTCCTACATGAGATGTACCTCTAATAAACTCATCCCTAATCCTGTCCATCCTCGTTATACCATACAACATAGCAGTTCTTACCACAGTCCTATAAACTTTCCCTTTTAATTTCGCAGACACCCTTCTATCACAAATTACTTCTCCTATCACTCTTCTCCACCCACTCCACCCTGCCTGCACTCTTTTCTTCACTCCTCTAACACTCTCTATTACTTTGCACTGTTGACCCCAGGTACCTGAACTCCTTCACCACCTTTTCTCTCTGCAACTGCACCACTCCACTGCCCTCCCTCTCATTCACACACATGTACTCTGTCTTACTCCTACTGACTTTCAATCCCCTTCTCTCCAGCACGTACCTCCACCTCTCCAGGCTCTTTTCAACCTGCTCACTACTCTCACCACAAATCACAATATCAGCCGCATTTCTCTCCTTCCATATCTCTTCTTTCACTATTCATCCTAATAGGTAATTTTACCTAACACATGACACAGTGACATCTAGAGGTTTTCTTAGATAACAAACACAATCTTGATATAAATCACAATAAGTTCATGGTGTGACTAATAAAGTTTATTGCCCTGTAGTTACTACTTGTCTGCACATATCCCTTATTCTTAAAGATCGGTACCAGCACACTCCTTCTCTATTTCTCAGGCATCCTCTCACCTTCCAAAATCTTGTTAAACAATCTGGTTGAAAACTCCACCGCCATCTCTTCTAAACATCTCCATGCTTCTACCAGTTTGTCATCTGGACCTACTGACTTTCCACTCTTCATCCTCTTAAACACTCCTCTCAGTTCCATCTTACCAATCATATCCACTTCCTGCTCCACCATCTCCACATCATCCAACCTTCTTTCTCTCTTATTTTCCTCATTCATCAGGTGTTCAATATACTCACTCCATCTTCTCAACCCACTCTCTTCACTAGTCAACACATTTCCATCTCCACCTTTTATTGCTCTAACTTGTA
This sequence comes from Silurus aristotelis, assembly GCF_946808225.1. Lineage (NCBI taxonomy): Eukaryota > Metazoa > Chordata > Actinopteri > Siluriformes > Siluridae > Silurus > Silurus aristotelis. Next base: position 27,501,875 of record NC_139583.1, read on the forward strand.
GCACACCCTCTCCCTTATCACTCCTGCAGTAGTTGCCCAATCATCCAGCACCTCTTCACCACCACCGAGCCCCTGTCTGACCTCTTCCCTGAACCTCACACTACAGTCTTCCTCCTTTAGTTTCCACCATCTTATTCTTCTTTCAGTCCTCACTCTCCTCCTCTTTTTCTTCACCTCTAAAACCATCCTACTGACCACCATCCGATGCTGTCTAGTTACACTGTCCCCTGCCAACACCTTACATTTTCTAATCTCCTCCAGGTTCCATCTCCTACATAGAACATAATCCACCTGTGTGCACCTTCCTCCACTCTTATGTCACCCTATGCTCCACCTTCTTCTTAAAATAAAATAAGTATTTACCACTGCAATTTCCATCCTTTTAGCAAAATCTATCACTATCTGCCCTTCCACATTTCTCTTCTTAAGGCCAAACCTACCCATCACCACCTCATCACCTCTGTTCCCTTCACCCAATCACAAATCATTCTTTCCTAGTTTCAGTCTCCACCACTGCATCTAACTCACTACGGAATTTTTCCTTCTCTTCCTTCATAAGACTCGCTATGGCAGCATAACTAAAAGGGAGAACCAGAAGGTAACGCCGACCTTAGGGATCTCTGGGATAAGAGACGACCCACCACACCACCGTCAACAAACCTTAGTGAATGTGTGAGAGTGAGGAGACGACAGCATACAAATATCCCAGTTCACCGAACACTCTATTTTTGTCTTTTAGACAGGGCTGGTGTATATAACTATACCCAGGAGGCTTCATTTAATGCTACATATTCATTTGGGTTAATCCATGTTTCTGTCAAACATATTATAATAAACTCCTGGTCGGTAATAATTTTGTTTATAGTCAGCACTTTTGATAAATCGAATATTCAACAATCCTATCTTTAGATCAGAGGTGCTGGCTGTGCATTCAGTCCTATTTAATTTAATGTTAATCAGGTTACTTAAACAGACTTTCTCAGAATTTCTACATTTTGGTTTCACTCGGGAGACAGACAGTCTCAATATGGTGGATCCTAAGTGACGACTGTGCAGCTAGTAGAAGGTTGGTTTAGCCTGTCTGTCTTCTCCCTGGCCTTGGCTCTGGACAGTCACCGGTTAACTAGTGCTGCTCTGAGACTATGACCAATACTAGAAGAAATGAGAGCAGCACCTTCCCGAGTGGGATGGATATCGTCCCGCCTTAACAGGCCAGTCTTGCCCTCAAAATTGCTCAAATTAACTACGAAGCCAACATTTTATTTGGAGCACCACTCGGACATCCAGCAGTTCAGCAATCATTACCTGCTGTAAAGCTACACTGCCATGCCACATTGGGATGGGGCTAAAGCATATTACTGCATCGGACATTGCTGTCACTAATTTACACACATCTATAATATTATTCCTAGTAACCTCTGACTGTCGAAGGCGTATATTTTTAGCTCCCATGTGAAAAATTATCTTAGAGAAAAGTAGGTACATTGGTTTGGCACAGACCTCAGATTCAGACTTGACAAAAGTACATGCATCATGAAAAAACATTAAAACCCTTTAAAATCTCTAAAATAATATTAATTAAAAAAAAAGATGTAATTTTATGATGACTGTTTATTAATATGTTCTCTCTTTACATTGAAGTGTATGATTTTCATTATAATTGCATATGTTTATACAAGCAAACAACAAAGAAAGAAAGAAAGAAAGAAAGAAAGAAAGAAAGAAAGAAAGAAAGAAAGAAAGAAAGAAAGAAAGAAAGAAAGAAAGAAAGAAAGAAAGAAAGAAAGAAAGAAAGAAAGAAAGACATTGATGGTCCATAAAAGTTGCGATCATTAATTTTTTGTTTTAAAGTGAAAAACAAATGAATAAATATTAGATTTAAAAGCTATTTTTACCTCAAAATATTAATCATTTAGAGTTTCTTACAATCTTATTATTTTACTTTATTCTGACTTTGCTCTTTTGAAAAGCAACAAGCGAGAGAGAGAATGTCAGAGTCCTGATAATTTCCTCTTCTTACAAGATCATGCAAAAAAAATCAGACACTAATTGCAGAAGAATTTTTATAACAACCCAGCACTCAAGCCCTGCCCCACTTGACCCTGCCCTACCCAGAGGCATCCCATTCCAAACCCCATATTGAACAAGTTTATATTATATTATTGATTAATTGTGTAAATGTCTCAAGATTGGACATTTCTTCCTCAGAAAAGACCACCAATAAAATTCCCATCGACTTCCAGGTTAGGATTCATTGTTAGATTAGAAATATTGTGCACTTTAGGGCATTTGGCACAGTAGTTATAGTAAGATGTGAGAGATGCTGGGATCAGCCATGTAACAGCACCTGTGGAGCATAGAGGTTTAACCCTTTTCCAGTTTCCTGGCTTTGTTCAGCCACCTGATGATTTTTTTAGCCCATAACTTTCCATGTGTTTCAGCTAATGGAATGATTCTGTCAGGAGAAGAGTTAAAGAAGAATCTGACATTTCAGCAGACGTTTTTCACCAGAGCAAAATCACAAAGTGAAGACAGAGGAGAAATCAGAGCCACATCAGCCGCTTTATTTACTCATTATATTTGTCTTTTGTTGCGGTACAGTCGTCAGTGTATTTGTCATTATTTTCGTTGTGGTAGCTTCTGTCTTGATATTGGTTTTAGTATTTGTCTGTCTTGATACTTGCATTTGAAACTGGATATGTGTGGGTTTGTTTGTTCTGTTTAGTGTGTGTATTTCTATTTTTTTTTTTATTTCTTTGTCTGCTGTTTTCTCGAGTTTTCCCTAGCCTCCTGGTTTCTCCTGTCTTCCCGAGTCTTCCCTAGTCTTCTGTCTGCCTGAGTTTTCCCAAGTCTCCCGTCTTCTCTTGGCTCCTGGCTTTTCTGTTGTCCAGAGTTTTCCCTAGCCTCCTGGTTTCTCCTGTCTTCCCGATTCTCCTGTCAGTAGTTCCACAACTGTTGTTCGAGTCTTTAAAGTCCAGTTTAAGTGCTATAAAAAATATATCAGATCAATATTTGTTCTGCTTAATGTTTTTTGCTTAAATCTGTTAATCAACCTCAGTATTGATTAAAAACATTTTTTTGACTATTTATCACAGTCTTGGATGTGACCGACACATACTATAAAACTCCATAGAAAACTCTGTAGGAAAGCCAGAGACTAAGTTGTTTATCCACAGCCCTATTTTATGGTCTTGTGGCGCCACCTGGTTGTCAACAGTAACAAGCACAAATGTAACTTCTTCCCAACAGGGGGCAGTACTAACTCAAAAATGCATGCATATATATATATATATATATATATATATATATATATATATATATATATATATATATATATATATATATATATATATATATATATATGTCATGGCGGTGCAATTAAACATTTTCGTTATAATTAGTCAATGGGCAAAAATTACAGGAAATGAGGATTAAAATAATTCAAGCTGATGCTGCAAAAAAACTAACGATGCATAAAAGTCAGTTTACTAAAGTTTACTAACAGTTACTAATCTTTGATTACGGTGGCCGAGAAGTGCAAAACACATCAACAAATCCGAAAACAAAATAACAAATGCAAAACCAAAATAACAAATCCGAAAACACAACAACAAAATTCAGACAAACCGGAAAAGGTAGGTATAGTTGATGGAATGGTGAATAGAAACTAACAGATCATTGGACGAGACACCTGTCATTCACCTGTATATCTTGAATGACAGGTGTCTTGTCCAATGACCTTTTCCGGTTTGTCTGAATTTTGTTGTTGTGTTTTCAGATTTGTTAATTTTTTTTCAGATTTGTTGTTTTGTTTTTGCATTTGTTATTTTGTTTTCAGATTTGTTAATGTGTTTTGCACTTCTTGGCCACCGTATTTGACAGATCCAAGACTGTGATAAATGGTCAAAGAAATCCAGTCCACCAGGGCGGCTGGAAGTAATTTTGAACAGGGGGTGCTGTGAAATTTATTTATTTATTTATTTTTTTGACAAAAAAACCTATGAGCCTATGGGCCTATTTAGAATACATTTAAAAAAATAACATAGGGCTGTGACGATGGCACTTTTTTTTTTAACCACCGCAGTGGTAGTGGACCAAATACCACGTGTTGCGGTGGTTGGGGGGTTGTTTTGAAATAATAATAAAAAATAAAAAAAACAAAGAAAAAATACACTAAAGCCTGTAAAGCATTGAAATAAATATCAGTAAATACTGGTAACTTACATAATATAATAAAGTTGAATCCATTTAAAAAAATAAAAAAAAAAAGTTTTTTTTTTTTTTTTTTTTTTACACAACAGCGTTGATTTTGTTTGATGAAGGCATGCTATAAAAATGTACATACATGTTTGCTAAAAAACAAAAGGCATATGTGCACCAACTAACAGCAGAGATTTACCAGTATACAATACAAACCACCGTCGATTCTCCATACAAACCTTTATTATATTCTCCGACATTACAAACATAAAGATCGCTCACAAAATCACACGGGGTGTAGTTCGTTTTTACAAAAAACTAACCAGTACTTACAGATCATTGGACGAGACACCTGTCACTCACCTGTATATCTTGACTGACAGGTGTCTTGTCCAATGATCTGTAATTTTCCATTCGCAAACTATACCTACCTTTTCATAATTTGTTTTTGGATTTGTTATTTTGTTTTTGGATTTGTTAGTGTTTTCTAATTTGTTAATTTGTTTTCGGATTTGTTATTTTGTTTTTGGATTTGTTAGTGTTTTCTAATTTGTTAATTTGTTTTCGGATTTGTTAATTTGTTTTTGGATTTGTTGTTTTGTTTTTGAATTTGTTAGTGTTTTCTAATTTGTTAATTTGTTTTCGGATTTGTTAATTTGTTTTTGGATTTGTTGTTTTGTTTTTGAATTTGTTAGTGTTTTCTAATTTGTTAATTTGTTTTCGGATTTGTTAATTTGTTTTTGGATTTGTTGTTTTGTTTTTGAATTTGTTGTCTTGTTTTTGGATTTGTTAATGTGTTTTCGGATTTGTTCATTTGTTTTCGGATTTGTTCATTTGTTTTGCACTTCTCGGCCACCGTACTACACACATCTGCTGCCTCTGAGTGACTTTTTTAGCACCACTGGCCTCATTTTTAGTCCAAAAAGAGCTCGAATAAATATCGCCCTTCTCTGAGACTGAGAGCTGCGTCAAAAATCACAGTCAGCTCTGAATATTTGGGTTTTACTTCATATCAAAATATTTAATTTGATTTGTCCATTAAATACTAATGTCTCTTTTACTTTGTGACATGATCCTGTAGTTTTATTTGTGAATTCAAGATCCCTTTTTTTGTATTTTTTAATCTTTGATTATCTTTGATGTGTTGAAGAGGCTGTTGTGTTGACGGTTAATGCAGTATTGAGGTAAACAATTTGATTTGTATTTTAGGAAATAAAACCTCACAGTGTTCATGACTTACCTCCAGCAGAGGAAATTCAGCTTCTCTTTGCAGTCTCGGTTCTCCCACATGTTTGTTTTGGTGTTGATTGCTCCACAGTAATAACGACAATCTGGACACGATGGCAATGAATCCAGTGTCACTAGAGGGTTTCCACTCAGCCAGAACCATCTTCTATTCATAAAGCGCAGGCCGGCCCACACTCTATCTGTTTGGGCCAACATGAGCTCCAGTTTAGCCTGTTCCATCTGTGAGGAGAACGGTAGAGTAACCAAACCAGTGTATTTTGTGGTGCAGTACTGAAGAGCCTCCTCCCATGTCTTAAGTTCATTCACCAAAATCAAATATCTATAACAGTAGAAATAATTGTGAGTTGAACCACATGGATCATTATACCAGACTCCGTTATACAAAACAGAGCAATCTGAAGGCCCAATCACAGGCCAGCCATGTGCCCAATTAACGAAATAGGCTGGTTGTCCATCAGACCACATCCAGTTGAGCCTGATTCCAGGTGACTGTTGATGATTTATCATGAAAACTATATTCTCTAATGATGCCTACAGACAATTCACAAGTGGCCACCAGGAAGCAAAGGCAAAAGAAAAACGTCATCTCCGTTGTCAAGCGTCGGAGCTCTGTAAAGCTTTCCACTTGCCTCTGCTGACTCAGTGTGCAGCATTCATGTTAACATATATTCACTTTCATGCATAAAAGCATATGAAAAAACAAAGCAAACGACACACTTACACTGGGAAGGAGGGTGAAACGTGTACGCCACACGATAGTTGCAAACGTCCTTAACTTTTTTAAATATTTTCCTAGTGGAGAAAAAGAAAAAGGTTTTTACATTCAATTCATTTTGATTTGTAGAGTGTTTTTAACAATGGACATTGTCTCAAAGCAGTTTTACACAGATAAAATGGTAATAAAAGAATGGATAAGTTTGTTTCTTATGCTTGTATGTTTATCCCTAATAAGTGAGTCGGTGGGAACCAATTGCAAGAAAAAACTCCCTGAGATATCATGAGGGAAAAACCCTTAAGACCAGGGATGTCCAAACTTTTTTTCCTGAGGGCCACATACAGATAAATATATGAGGGACTGGGCGACTCACTAGATGTGAGGTATACTGCACTAGACCTGAGGTATACAAAAAAAGTTGGCAGGTAATTCTCTCATTGACAGCCTTAGATTGGCTCTCAGATTGGCACGACTCGTGCCTTGTTCAAAACAGTAGTGTTAAAACTCAGAAGTGCAATACATTTAAACGAAATATTGTGTGAGCGCCATAGACAATTATATTTTTAGACTTGATACAGGCAAATTAAAAATGGATGGCGGGCCGCAGTTGGCCCCGGGCCTTAGTTTGGACCCCGCTGCTTAAGAGGAACCAACAGGGAAACCCATCCTCGTCTGGGTGGCACCAAAAGTCCATTCATTACAGTTCCACCATTGTTCAGAGATAGGTGATTAAATCCAACCAGAATCCAATATCGTTCATCAAATTTGTTGCTTTGTTACATTTAATTGATTTTAAACTGCTTCAGATGTTGTAGGTGCACAGTTGCGGTTGTAGTGTAGAGGTTTTGAGTCTTAACTGGGTTTCTTGCTTTAGTAAAAATGGTATTCACCCCCCATACATGAAATGTCTCTCTCTCTGTAATGCCACGTGTTGTTATATTGAATTTTTGTATTGTATTGTTTGTAATAGATACAATTATATGGAAGTGTATCTGACTAAAAGACTTGTGTGTTTTCTCATCAAACACTGTATACAGGAACTGCATTCGGTTTCTTTTTCGAAACAATCCTTCGTCGAGGCTGAAATGTCAGATCTTCCACCCAACTCAACATTTCCATTTTGTTGTTTCTTGTTTCTTCCAGAATTCAATTGACTTTTCCAGGTCTCTGAGGTAACAACTTGTTTTTACATTCTTGTTTTTAAGCCTCAGGTCAGGTGTGAATTCATGAAAAAGATGTGCAAATGCAAGATCAACACTCTTGTCAGAACAGAAGGTACACTTTTAGAAAAACCTAAATGTTCTTTGTGCGGCTCTACAACTAGTTTTTCAACTGAGACGTGCTTTAAGAGGATTCTTAGTAGATTATCAGAGCATTAATATGAATTGTCATTAGCATTCTGCACTATTGTCAGAGCTGTACATGTTTTGGGGCCGGGGCTTATTTGCGTAAAAGCAAGGACTATATGTACGTTTTTGGTGTGTTGTTTATTTGCAAACAGCAGCGACTCACTCATACCTTTTTATGCAAAAAGGCTGCTTCTGTTAATCTAAGGATCTAGTGCAAATTTTTTTTAATGAAAAAAAAAAAAAATGAAAAAAACATTTGTGAACACCTGACCCTAAGATTTGAATGTCTTCTTCTTCTTTTGGCTTCTCCCATTAGGGGTCGCCACAGCGGATCATCTGTCTCCATACCCCCTGTCCTCTACATCTGCCTCTTTCAAACCCACTACCTGCATGTCTTCCCTCACCACATCCATAAACCTCCTCCTTGGTCTTCCTCTTTTTCTCCTTCCTGGTGGCTCCATCCTCAGCATTCTCCTACTAATATACCCAATGTCCCTCCTCTGTCCAAACCATCTCAATCGGGCCTCTCTTACTTTGTCCCCAAAACGTCCTACATGCGCTGTCCCTCTAATAAACACGTTTTTAATCCTGTCCATCGTCGTCACTCTGAACGAAAACCTCAACATCTTCAGCTCTGCTGACTCCAGCTCCACCTCCTGTCTTTTACTCAATGCCACTGTCTCTAAACCATACAACATCGCAGGTCTCACCACAGTCCTATAAACTTTCCCTTTTTACTTCTGCATATACTCCTCTATCACAAATCACGCCTGCGATCACTCCTCTCCACCCACTCCACCCTGCCTGCACTCTTTTCTTTACTTCTCTAACACACTCTCTATTACTTTGCACTGTTGATCCCAGGTACCTGAACTCCTCCACCTTCTCCCTGCAACTGCACCACTTCACTGCCCTCCCTCTGATTCACACACATGTACTCTTACACCTAATGATTTTCATTCCCCTTCTCTCCAGCACGTACCTCCAACCCTCCAGGATATTCTGAACCTGCTCTCTACTTTCACCACAAATCACAATATCATTCGCAAACATTATAGTCCAGTGAGACTCTTGTCTGACCTCGTCCATCAACCTGTCCATCACCACTGCAAACAGGAAAGGGCTCAGAGCCGATCTTTGTTGCAGTCCAACCTCCACCTTGAACCAGTCTGTCGTTCCTACTGTACACATCACTGCTGTCACACTGTCATCATACATGTCCTGCACCACCCTCACATACTTTTCTGCCACACCAGACTTTCTTATACAATACCACAACTCCTCTCTCCACCGTCGAACAATTTCTCTAAATCCATAAACACACAATGCAACTCCTTCTGACCTTCTCTATACTTCTCCATCAACATTCTCAAAGCAAATAATGTGTCTGTGGTGCTCTGTTGCTCACAGATGGTCACCTCTTCCCTCAGCCTGGATTCCACTACTCCCCATAACTTCATGGGCTAACTGATCAACTTTATTCTCCTGTAGTTACTGCAGGTCATCACATCTCCTTTATTCTTAAAAATAACAAAAACAAAACCACACAAGAACAGCTTTCACTGCCACAACTTCCAACTCGCAAATACCTGTATAGAAGATCTGCGAATTTACCATTTAATTCCAACTGTAAAAAAAAAAAAATAATAAATTCTTAAAATGTTATTCAAATATAATTGTGACTAAGCTTCTGTCGCCAAAACAAATTTCTTGTGTATCAGAGAACACTTTCTGATTCATCCACAAGGGTATTTTACTGAAGTCAGGTACTGATGTAGGTGAGGTGAGGAGGCCTGGGGTGCAGTCAGCGTTCACATCCATCCAAAACCTGTTTAATATTGTTGAGGTCAGAGCTTTATAGCAGGAGATCTTCCACTCCAACCTATGTACAACATATTTACATTGAGCTGGCTTTGTGCAGGGGGCATTGCCATGCTGGAACAGTTTAAGTGAAGGGAAAAAGTAATGCTACTGTCTCCAAAATCGTTGTAATACGCCTGCCTGGAAATATCAGGTTTCCTAGTATTTTTTTTGCTGCTGTTCAATAAAACACCATTCATTCCCAGTTAAATGGAGGAAGCAAAAATAAACAAAAATGCCCCTTTTTATTTCCAGCCTCAATTGGCAGTCCCCTGTTTCCTAATATAACAGCACCACCTTCTGTCCCTGAGATGAATTACCATGAAGAATCTTGGGTCTTGGTCGAGAGACGAAGTGCAGCTTTTTTTTTTTTTTTTTTCTTTCCAAACATTAAATATTGATAACAAATATTGATATGAATCCGTTGATATCCGATTGATATGAATCAGTTCTGGTGATGGTTCTTCAACAGAACTGAATATGATGCAGTAAAGAAACATTTTGTAAATAGAGTCCAGAGCATTTAAGCTTAACGTTCTGAGCAAACTGTATTCTTTTATTTGACATCACTGGAGCATTAGAGACACATGACCAGAACAAAGAACGTCATTTCCCTCGCTTCCGTTCATGCATTTGAAACTAATCAGAGCAGGCAGCGTATGAACCGCTGAGTAGAACTAGAAAAATCTAGAAAAATCTAATATGAGCCCTTGGAGTCCTTGCAGACACCAAGCACTGAAGTAGGCTAGAACAGAAGTCTGGATAGATGTCTAAGTGCTTATAACGCATTACAAATGCAAGTCAAGCAGATAATAAGCGATTCAGTCTGACAGAAAACTATGTACCCTACACTGGATTTCCAGTTGTATGAATAAAGAAAAGGATTATAGAAGTTTAACAGCCTAATGGACAGCAAACAGTAAAATACATAATGAAAGAAAAAAGCTAAATGTATACAACCATAAGGAGAATACAAACAAAACAGTCGTGTTGCCATTACGTTTTAATTTCATGCCATTACCTGTTGTGTACAGCAGCACTACATAGTGGTGCGCGCCAGTATACCGTTTAAGTAGCAGTATCAGGGCAGGGCCCAATAGTAGAGGCCGTGGTGCTGCCTAATATTTTCTCTGTTCGGTGCTCCAGCCTTACTCCATTCTGCACCTTCATGCGGAATAGCAGCCAAATAAAAAAACAAACATAGCCGGGCCTGTCTAGCTGCCTCACGTGAACACGAGTACACCAATGAAACTCGCACGGTGCCAGTGGCAGCGAGGCCTTGGGAAAAAAGGCAACAAAAATAAACTGTATTCTACAGATCAGACGTCCAACTTCGCACCTATACACACAAACTCGTCTCCAAACCAAAAGTAAAAAAAATTAATTAGACACTCAAAGCAGACAAATTAACAAGCGTTTATGCTACGGTCTGCTCTTCGGCACCGTTTTCCTCGAGCTCCATCACGCCGTCTTTGCTCTCTTTCTTCACCTGCTCGGCTTCTTTCTGCAAGAAAAATAAGGGAAAAGCAGTCTTTAGAACAAAAATGTTATCTGCAGTATTTCATACTTTACGGTGCCCTGGGTAGAGGTGCAGAACGTGAAATGGTGTGTGTGCTATTGTTTTTTTATTTAAAGAAAAATGGCTGAGAGTTTTGAACTATAAAAGAATCATGTAGTGATATTACACCGGACACCAAGGCTCAATGGTCTGAGAGGAGTCACATGACTTTAGTACACAGAGCCTTCAAAACACAGAACCACAGGTTTACAAGTTATAGATACAATATCAAGGGGACAAAATCTGGATCTAGAGGTGGGCAAAATGTAGCCACATCAACTTATAAGATAATAGAGGTCAGAATCAGAGGTCAATCGATTTATCAGGGAAAATCCATACTGATAGTTTTTCCGGGTTGCCGAAGATCTGCTGCCATTATACAGTACGAGAGCAGCCTCTAGAGGACAATCACTGACACCATGTACTGTTGGTTGTTGTGTGTTTTTTTTATTTTATATATATATATATATATATATATATATATATATATATATATATATATATATATATGGAGTGGAACCCGGATATCTCGCCCTCGGTTATCTTGACAACCCTATTAAGTCGACGTTTTTAAAGTGGAACCGCCAAATTCTCGCTTTTTCTAAGCATTTTTTATCGGTTATGTCTTTTTTTAGGTCGCCGAACCCTGATATCTCGAGCACAAGGGGAGAAAAATTTGCCATTTAACGTCTGTTATCTCTGTGCAGCCACAGAACAACTCGCGAAAGTGGCAGAAAAATCAAGGCTTACAGCTGCTACAGGTGTTGTATCGTATACTGGTGAATCTCTGCTGTTAGTTAGTGCACATATGCCTTTTGTTGTTAAATGATATGCGATGAACGGGAGGCGAAAGCCGCGCTTGGCGGCGCGGAACATGTGATGACCATCCAAAAGCATAGAATGAACACCGGCAGGATCGGGGGGGAATCCGCGGTGCGCTTTGGGAAGAAAAGAGCAGCCGTTGAGAGAGTGCCGGTGGGAAGACACGTACCGGGATACGCATGCGCGATAACAACGACCGCCGTGAACCAACATATACCAACAATAACAGACAGTGAGATTGTGGAAGTTTAAATAGGAGCTGGTGATGATGCTAAACGAGCACCATATGTGCGCGATTGAAGCCGGGAGCTTCAGAGAAAGCGGCCGAGAAAGCACCTGCCACGCTGAAGGGGGCCGAAGGGGGCGTGGCAGGTGGATTCCTGACAGATAAACATGTACTGTATGTACATTTTTATAGCATGCCTTCATCAAACAAATCGCGGCAACGCTGTTGTGTAAAAAACCCTTCAAAAACACGTGCATGCACATTCTCATTTATTAACGCACATCATGTACATAAAGAAATTTCAAGCACGTTAATATATTGCCGCCATATATATATATATATATATATATATATATATATTTATTTTTTTTTTTTTTTCTAATTAATATATTCATATTGATTTCATTCGCCACATTTTAACGATCCAGTACTTTTTTTTTTTTTATGTTTTTGTAATAAAGTTCAGTACTATTTATAAAGAGTTTTGTTTTCTTTTTATCCAGTATCTATTTGAAAAACTACCGGTTGATTAATCAGTTATCGGCACACATAATCCTTCAGAAAGCCTCTTTCAGCTGTCACGTATGGAGAGATTTCAATCCAGGACCGTTCAATTTAATCAAATGACTCGCTTTGTTTTTAATCGTATCGACTCTACGCGCTTACTTTAGCGTCCCTCTCGGCAAACTTCTGAAACATGTTGGCGTAGAGGCGTTTGTCCTTTTCGTGCTGCTCCTTAATGTGTTTCTGGCACTGCAGCACTTGGCTCTTTGCCGCCTTGTTGGTTGGATAGAGCTGCACCACACGCTGGAAGTCTCCTCTCGCCCGATCAAAGTCCTTCATCACGAACAGCGCTTCTCCTCGCCTGAACAAAGCCTTTTCATTGTTCGTGTCCAGTTCCAGAGCCTGTGGAGAGACGGCACAGGGAAATAAGTAAATCGATAAAAAAAAAAAAAAAAGCTCCAGATCATTAAAAAAATTAATAAAATCATAATTTGTGACATGAGCACAAAGTTCAACTATAAATACGGGGTGGAACAAGGAAACGGGAAATTTTCTGAACTAGGAGTTGACGATCCTGGGCGCTCGTTAAGTACCCCTTGCCGTTCGTTAGAACAGGGCAGTGGAGTTATTTGGTGCGAAACCTTTTAAAAGAACAGTGATAGTGCGACAGCTGCGAAAAGGAAATATCAGTGTCATTACAGGTCGAGATGACATCACGACCTTTGCGCGGCGTCACACCATCACCATTCTTATAAAAGGCGTTTACAGCGAACGATCACTGAACGCATTATACGCACACTCTGATTACAACATGTCAGATGAGCAGTGACTACAGGGGCGGCACCTTGTCACAGTTCTCCAGGGCAAGGCTAGGCTCCTGTAGTTTTAGGTAGGACATGGCCAGGTTGAGGTGAGCCGCCAGTCTCAGGGCTTTGGCTTTTTCTTCGTCCTCTTCCTGAAGGCTGGACTCGTGCTCCAGCCACGACACGATGCGCTTATACTGCACAACTGCCTGCTTATATTTCCCATCCTGCAACACACACACAGTTAACAGGCAGCTTGGAGTTTTACAATCAACACATTATTTAAAATTAAATAAATAAATAAATAAATAAATAAATGATACATTTTAAGTGTTGGTGTGTGGCTCATACTTTGAAGTATTGAGTTCCTTTCTCTTTGATGATTGCGCTCTGTTCCAGTTTCTCACTGGTGTTCATTTCCCAGGATTCCTTAGCCTAGGGGAAAGCCATGGAAGGCAGATGAAGAAAAAAAAATACATTCACAAAAATAGATCTGAAAGCCTTAAAAACAAGGTCGTATGTACGTAGATGATCGTATCTGTATAAAATTACATTCAAGACCCTTGGAAAACTTTGGTTTTTGTAAAATAATAATGTTATAATTGTTTTTATTAACGTATGTTAATTTATTGCATGTACACGATATGATCTAATGTGGAATACCTACCGATGCTAAGATTTTTTTATTCTTTTATATATTTTGAAGTCAAAACAATATATTGAAATGCCAATTTTGATAAAAAAAAATTTCCAGAGGTTTATTTATACAAGTTGAAGCACGCTCACCTTCTCGAACTTTGTCAGTTTGATTTTGTATTGCAGCGTAGCACCAGGTGGAATATTAAATTTGGGTTTGCCTGCGTTTCCAAAGCCATATCTGAAAGTACATGGTGGAAAGAAAATAATAAAATAAAATGCTGAATCAGCAAATGAGACAGCAAACCTCTGCGCTCTTACAGTAGCACCAGCTTGCGAATGGCGTATAAGTCACCTGACTGGCCTGAGCATTGAGGACATGCGTGTATAATTGATTTCATGGTAAATATTGATATTAGTGTGCGTATTTACTTTGGTCTGATGATGAACAGAGACTCCTCGCCCTGTTCCATAGCCTGCAGCGATTTCTCCACACCGAGCGGCAGATCGAGGTTTTCTCCGTCTCCCACCTCAAACTTCAGCTCCCGCTCGTCGAACACGCGGCCCTCATGCGTTCCCTCCACGTGCACTGAACGAAAAACAGAGAGAACAAAAGTTAGACATCCTTTCCTCTGTAGAACGGAATTAGTTCCAATCCGGTCAACAACTCAGCTTATAGTATAGTAGAGTAGGGTCTGACTGGTGTTACGTGTGTTGGAGAGACAGGAAAAAAACTACGTACAAAGCAGACTTAAGCATGTTTATTGTGGGGAAAAAAGATCTTGTGAGCCTCAGCTGCTGCAGAAGACATAGGTAAACGATCAGGGTCAGAATCAGGTGGAGGAATGGGAGGATAATAATCAGGTGATAGGAGAATAATTAGTAGGAGACCAACATGAAGGATAAGGAGGAGATGGTTGGTTTGTTGCAGGAATGCGGGAGTCGCCATCAAAGTCTTCATTATAGGTGTGCTTTTTCCGATGATAAAAAGCGGGGAGGTCGGACAAGGTCTGTGTACCCAGATCACGTGTAAATCACGTGGAGAGAACCAAGTTTCGAAGATAAGGGGAACTGAAAAAAGAAGGTGATATCGGGAAAATAAGGGGAATTAAAGATAAAGAAATTTGAAAGAAAACAAAAAGGTACCATGTGACTCCAGGGTATAAATATGAGTGTGTGCAAAGTGTGTGTGCTTGATCATTTTGATGTGATAAAGTGGGCTTCTATGGGCTCATTAGAACGTGACTGCAATAAAGACGTTTTTGCTTTTACTCATCCGAGACTGAAGATCTTTCATTGGCTTTTGAGGTCTATTTTATTTTATTAGGTTAAAAGTGCTACATTGGGAACCGACTGATACAAAGAATCCACCCGTGATGTGTCTGCTCAGAGATGGGTTCCGAGTTCCGACACTTTCCACCATCCTTACCATTTTTTCTTTCGATTTCTCATAGATATGCTGGTGGAAAATGCCGAGCGAGAGGAAAACAGCTTTTGCTTTGAGAGTAAACCTGAGTGATGTACTTCATATCGGAGATGTTTCATTTCTTCCATCGATAACATGGGTCTGTGACTGCTCGAACGTTAACGCGGCACACACAAAAAAACGTCTAATTCTCACAAAAATCATGAAAATACAGCCCAGGAAATCAGCAACACACCATATTTTCATTAAAAACATAATTAATGGAGTTCAGAGTGGAAGGATCCTTTAACATTCAAATCCAAGAACCATCTCTCTCACTCTCTCTCTCTCTCTCTCTCTCTCTCTCTCTCTCTCTCTCTCTCTCTCTTTATGCGTGTTGTTTTGTTGTCTTTTTTTACCTTCCACGGACGCCCCCTCGTTCGGTTTGGAGTATCCCTCTCCTTTAGTGATGATGCGACGAACAATTCCGCCATCTTCATCCTCTGTGATGTCCTCGCCGTGAAAGTCAAACAACTCGACCTGCCACGAAAACACACTAAGCAAATTTGTAGCCACATAAATAATAACGACTACAGAATTAGTGTAAAGAGGGTACCTGGAACACCAGAGTGGCGTTGGGTGGGATTTTGGGTGGGCTTCCAGCAGATCCGTATGCATACTCCGGTTTGCAGATCAACTGGCAGATTTCACCGATGCGCATCGTCGCAACACCGATATCCCATGCTTTAATCACCTGACCTGCGGGACGTGCGGGGACATATATAAAAGTTTACATATATACAGGGAATAGTCTAGATCAGCGGGTCTTAAAGTGCGGAGCACGCCGCCCTAGTGGTGAACGAAGACATTACAGTCGGGGCGCAAAGAACAGTCAGGATATATATATAGAATATATAGAAGGTGTTCATTAACGATTTCCTCTAATAAAGATATAGTTGATACACTTAAAGCAACCACAAAGAAACCATTAGGTCATTAATGCAAGTAAATGATAAGATCGTTCTTCCTCTGTTGCAGTTATCGATGCTTTGCCACACGACGATATTGCTACTGGCAAGACTGCACCTAAATCAACCATTTCTCCGATCACCAAGAACTTTGAGGAGAGAGGTGCAATTGTTGCGAGGAAGGCTTCAGAGCACCCATGAAAGTCCAGCAGGTGCCTTCTATTTATATTTCTTCAGAACACATTATCCGAAAGGGTGCCAATAATTATGAATCTGATTAAGCATCATCTTTGCAAGAAGGTTTATGCAAAAAATTTCAAACCCACCTTTTCCTAACTCGAATGAGAACTTCTCTCCTCGATCACGACTGGAGTCGAACTGAGTGCCATCCAGAAGAGTCCCAACGTAATGCACGAACACTTTATCGCCGGTCATCGGTAACTCGGTGCCTGTGCCCTCTCTCTTCACCAGCTATACAGCACACACAAACACGAGGTTAGGAAAGAGACATGCATTATTAATGATTTATCCATTTAGATCATTAACCAAAAACAACACAAATGCATTAAGAGACTTTTTTGTTTATTACTCTACTGTTCCTGCCCATGGTTATCAATCTCCACCCAAAAAAAATACAGGTAGGAGGACCAACAAGAATGAAGCATACGAGTGCTTATTATTTACAGTATATGCTCTCTAGGGTT
The DNA here is from genome assembly GCF_946808225.1 of Silurus aristotelis. Lineage (NCBI taxonomy): Eukaryota > Metazoa > Chordata > Actinopteri > Siluriformes > Siluridae > Silurus > Silurus aristotelis. The sequence goes on from NC_139583.1 coordinate 27,518,873, forward strand.
CACACTATATGCGAATAGAATACCACTTTTGGCAAAAAAAAAAATCTTTCACGTTCACCAAACTTTTTTTCATATGAAGCGCCAAAATTCAAACTTGCCTGAGGTCCATGAGCTGAGAAGAAACGCCACATTGTGCCAAACGTTAAAAATTAAAGTAGCCAATTATAAGTACCGTAATTTCCGGACTATAAAGCGCACCCATATATAAGCCACACCCACTGAATTTTACAAATATTTACACAGGCTTTAACGAAAGACACGTTACACACGGTGTAAAGGATGAAATATGTTGCGCTTCCTTTAGGAGCATAGCGGGATTTTGGGAATAGCCTGCCACTGCTTTTTCCCCGGTATTACTGCATGTGTGCAAGACCGAGGAATATGTCCTTATTATTTTCTGATGCTCATTTCTAAGTTTCTTTGACTAACCCATAACGCTGTTGGCAAGAAACATAAAAAAGCAAGAGTTTTTGGAAACCTGTCTGTGCTTATATGATTTCTGTTGTAACTGGAGTTAGCGAGCTCTCCCTTCACCCAGACTCAACGCGTTACAACGGCTTGTATCTAAACAGTAGCCGACCAAGAAAGTCATTGTTCACTGTCTTCCTCCTTCCTTTCACTACTATTTCTCTCAGGAGTTTATCTTTTGGCATCGTCGTGCGTTTAAAAAACACCCAATGAAAGTTTTTTCTCCCGATGCCGTGCAGCTCAGAACACAGGTGAGGTGCGTTTTTTCGTTTCCGTTCGGAAATTTCATTGGTCTAATGTTATGGGGTCCAGTTTTTTGGCTTGAAGTTTGTGAAACTGGGAAAAACCCAGGAAAAATCCATAAATTAGCCGCTTCGTTGTTTAAGCCGCGGGGTTCAAAACGTGGGGAAAAAGTAGCGGCTTATAGTCCGAAAAATACGGTAATTCTTTTTGTTTATGATGTCGTAATATTTCTAAAATAGAAAACATTCCCCTGTAATCTAAAAAAATAACAGTACAATGAGCAACAATCCAATTGATTGTATAAGAGTTCCAGGTCTGATCCAGACATTGTTGAAGATTGATTTGGACTGTAATTAATATCAGCATTTACTATAATGGCTCAGAACCACAGACACACACTAAACAGTACACCTAAGTAATAATTGACCTTTAATGAAGGTGCATTCGGTGTCACCCGGATAAAGACGGGTTCCCTTTTGAGGCTGGTTCCTCTCAAGGTTTCTTCCTCAAGCCATCTAAAGGTGTTTTTCTTTGCCACAGTCGCTGCTAATTAGGAATAAACTCAATTATACATTACAAATTTACAGTCACTAAATGCAACTTTTTAACCGACGTCTGTAAAGCTGCTTTGAGACAAATGTCCACTGTCAAAAACGCTTTACAAATAAAAATGCATCGAAGTGACGCATTTAAAGTATTAAATATTTGTTGAATACGATCACTCCATATTTCCTGACTTCCCGGACCACCTTCGGACTATAGCATGTATAAAATAACCCAAAAATCTGCATTTCAGTTTTACTTTTAATACACTTTAGGGAAAGAAAAACACGCACACTTGAGTTACGCACGTCTCTCAGGATGTCAGTTTACAAAAAAAAAGGGAAAAAGAACAAAGGGAAAAAAACGCTTATCGACCCTTTAAGCCGTGGTTCTAAATCCAAGCACTTCGTCCAGTGTTTCCGAGCCTAAAAATTTACATTTTAAATGGTTTCTCTGCGATTTTATTACACTTAATAAGAAAATAAGTGTACGCTTGTGTTATGCACATCTCCCTGGATGCATGTGCATAAAAATAAAGAAAAAAGCAATAATAATAAAATGCTTACTGACCCTTTAATCCTGCAGTAATTCTACATTATAGATATTATATCAATTTGAATACTGATCAAAGCAAAAACTTGGCAGAATTTGTCTTTGATGTATTTTATTTAATACATTTACAAATCTGTGTGTGTGTGTGTGTGTCAATCCTCATGCTAAACCTGCAAGTACGATGAGCTAGCTAGCTAGCTAGCCATGTTAGCATCAGCAGGTTAAGCTAAGATGTTAGCATTTTAAGCAGCACATGCGTTTCTCAGGTGCCTCAATTCCGTGTTGGTTTGCATGAGATGTCTGCAAAGCACTGTGGGAGAAGGTTGGAGCTTGGAGATGATGATGGCTCAGGAACTGGTCTGGGTGGGAAAAAGGTGCTGCTGCAGAAGAAAGAAAATGAAGTTACCTTTAAAACTCCTCCATCTTTCTTTGGGGTGATGTCTTCTCCTTCCATAGGGATGCTCTGAGAGTCGTTGGACAATTCTTCTGCAGTCATGTTCGCCCCAAAATGTGTAAAATAAAATGAAGGAAGATTCTGGTTCAGTCCACCTGCAGTTGTGAGTTCGAATGGGATGAGAAGTGGAGAAGATAGCTGAGGTTTTGGTGTGTACCGGGAAATCCCGCACTCTTGATCGAATGAACGCCGTGTAGCACTGCGGAAATGATTAGTAAGGTGTGTAGAGATGTGTGAGAGAGAAGGAACTTAAACCCGAGAAGCTCCTTCTAGACACTTCAGCAGCAGGAGGAAGGGCACCGAACTTTCCAGAGCGACCAGAAAGGAGACGCGCTGCCCCGCCAGGGACCGTCTGCAAACTACTGAACGCCGTCGGAACGAAAGGTTTAGGTAGGTTTTGCCTGATAGGACTAAAACTGATTATTCAGCTTCAGTTCATATATATATTATAACCAGTAATAGACTAAGTACAAAAATGTTCTTGAGTAAAAGTAGAGAGACACTAACTTGTTTTAATGTTACTCCAGTCAAAGTCTCTTTAAACTTTAACCAGACTCAAATTGTACAAGTATTTGCCTTCAAACTTACATAATGATTACATGTACTATGATTTATTATGGCTATAATGTTCATTCTTCTGTTTTTGTTGTATGGTTTAGAGACGTTGACTAAAAGACAGGTGGTGGAGCTGATGATGTGCAGAGGACGGACATGGGGTATATCGGTGGAGTGGGTGGGAAAGAGTGTTAGCAGTAGTGATTTGTGATAGAAGAGTATCTGTAAGAGTGAAAGGGAAAGTTTATAGGATGGTGGTGAGACCTGAGATGTTGTATGGTTTAAAGACAGTGGCAAGTAAAATACAGGAGGTGGAGCTGGAGGTAGCAGAGCTGAAAATGTTGAGATGTTCGTTGGGAGTGACGACGATGGACAGGATTAAAAATGAGTTTATTAGAGAGACAGCGCATATAGGACATTTTGGAGACAAGGTGAGGGAGGTGAGATTGAGATGGTTTGGACATGTGCAGAGGAGGGACATGGGGTATATCAGTAGAAGAATGTTGAGGATGGAGACACCAGAAAGGAAGAAAAGAGGAAGGCTAAGGAGGAGGTTCCATGATGTGGTGAGAGAAGACATGCAGGTAGTTGGTTTGAAAGAGGGAGATGTAGAGGACAGGGGGGTGTGGAGACGGATGATCTGCTGTGGCTGTTGTCACAAGACTGTTGTTTAATGAAACTGATGCTGAGCTGTACGTTGGTGATGAGTAGATACACCACGAGCCAATCAAAACAAGATTGCCTGTAACATCACAGCGGTTGATGGTTTTGAAGACCACTCTTGGGAGTGTCAGTAGCTGGATGTGGTGGAGTTTAAGATGCTGTGATATTCATCTATAGTGACGAGGATGGGAAGGATTAAAAATTTGTTTATTCGAGGAACCGTGCAGGTAGGACATTTTGGAGACAAGGAGAAAGAGGTGAAAATTAGATGTTTAGTCATGTGCAGAGGAGGAACATGGGGTATATTAGTAGAAAGATGCTGAGGATGGAGACCCCAGGCAGGAAAGAGGATGGACATGGTGGAGGTTTATGGATGTCGTGAGGGAAAACATGGAGGTGGATGGCTTAATAGAGGCAGAAGTAGAGGACAGGGTGGTGTGGAGACGCATGATCCAGAAGAAGAAGACAGGAAGTTTAAGAATACTAAATATCTTTTGTGAATGATTTTGCAAACAATGAGTTTGTATGTACTATAATGTCTTCTTCGTTTAGTGACAGTGATGGCATTTGATAATGTTCCCTAACAGTAGTAGGCTGGGTCTCCTTCTCATTGGCTGAGTCTCGTCAATGGCGCGGACCTTCAAGGAAGTTCAGCTCCATACCTGAAGGAGCTCTGGAGCCTGAGGTCCACTAGGATTCAAAGAGTCTGAGTAATAAAAGCAGTAAGCATTTCATCTTTTGAGACACAGAACAGCTCGGAATGGAGAACCTGGATGGCGTCAGTCGCTTCCCGTTTCCCTTTACGCCGTATCCGATCCAGGAGCGCTTCATGGAGGAGCTCTACGACGTGCTCGAGCAGGGCAAAGTGGGCATCTTCGAGAGTCCCACCGGCACGGTCAGTCTCCACGGGTCTTTCCTCTGATCAGTCCCATGTTTTACAATTGGGGTTTCATTGTTGGCATGTGATTTCCAGGGAAAGTCATTGAGTCTGATCTGTGGTGCTCTGACATGGCTGAAGGACTTCGAGGAGAAGAAACGACAAGAAGCTGCGAAGCTCCTTGAGAACACAGTGATCTCCAGGGCAGGTGATGCATGATGATTCTGTTCTTTTTGCTGATAGTTTTGGGAGAGGAATGTTTGACCATTCTAGCGGCTTAGCAGTCCTGGGTCTTCTTTGTTGTATTTTTATTTTTTTGACGCAGCAAATCCTGGAACTCGGAGGATCGGGGTGAGGGGCAGGAATACATAAGGGGTTCGGGTGCCAGTCTACACCAGGGCATCATGAACACACACATTCACACTAATTCAATTTTAAAGTAATGGTTCGACCGAGGGGCTTGTTTTTAAGAGGAAACCTGAGAACCAAGAGGAAATCAAGGCGAAACTGGAAGATCTAAAGGATGCCCTGTCACTAGAGGATCAGTTTTTCCCTGTTTTTCTTGGTGCTATCAATTACCTTTAAGTCATGATAGAGTATGGAAAGAGAAGAAGTCTCCAAAAAATGTTGGGGTGGTGCATCAAACCCTCTAAGCTAGCTTTGTTGAGATAAATTGATGAGTCATGATGCTGTCCCTAGGTGAAGGAGGAAGGGACGGGGCAGGAGATGAGGTTCAGGAGAAGAACGGGAGCAGTGCTGATGCAGAACTGGACTGGGTTTCAGAGTTTGTGCAGAAAAAAGCGGAGAGAGAGATGGTGAACAAACTAAAGGTGGGAAATGAAAATTCGAATTTTGGGTTTCTGGAGACAAAATTTGACGAAGTTGCAAAATATATTAGTATCTGTGAAAGAAAAATCGTCCAGAGTTTATTTACATTTGTATTTTCATATCCTGCATTCGTTCTTTCCTAGGATGAGGAGGTGAAAAGAAAGAGGAGAGAGGACCGACTGGAGATGATCAGGCACAACGCTCACCTTAAACACGCCATGAAGAGAAAAGTCAGTTTGCGTATCGTCACTGTTGGACAGGAGATTAATAGATTAGATCAAGAGAAACGTGTCATTTTGTGTAATCACCAGGCACGACTTCATCTACAGCCAGAGCCAGAAAGAAATCGATCCGATTGGTGGCGCTGATACACTCAGTTTTATAAAAAGTCTAAAACAATCTTTCAAAATAAACTCTGATACTGATTATAGATTTATTTCTGAAAGATCGAGGCTCTGAAAACTGTCCTCACGTCCACAGAACAACGAGAACGGCGAGACCGAGAAGCTCTTGCAGGTCAGTAAGCAGGACGTGGTCTCAGAAGAAGGACCTGACGAAGACGAAGAGGACGGGCTTGTTGTTGCCGATTATGAAAGCGATGAAGACGCCGCTCCCAAAAACAAGTGTGTGTTCACGTCTTCACATCTGTTTTTATTTATAGCATTTCTCCAAGACTTAATCTTCACTCTGACTCTATTCCAGACTCTGTGATGAAGATGATGACGACGATCTGGAGGAAGAGCACATTACCAAAGTGAGCATTAATTACATTTACGAGTTTTTAAACAGCTGTCTGAATATTATTGGGAATTAAAATTGAAATTTTGATTCATTGTGTCTCTTGATTTCATGGGCATACAGTGCTGTGAAAAAGTATTTGCCCCCTTCCTGGTTATTATTATTATTTATTTATTTATTTTTGGATCTTTGTCACACTTACACAATTCATCATCATGCATGTTTTTATAGCACACAAAGATAACCAGAGTAAATCCAAAATGCAGTTTTTATATGATGATGTCATTTATTAAGGGGAAAAAAGCTGTTCAAAAATTCCTGGCCCTATGAAAAAATTAAATTGGACAAAAATGTCCCAAAAAACCCCAGAAGGGGGCAAATACTTGCTAGCACTGTATACATATATATAATTTATGAATATTGTATTTTTCCTTAGGAACAATCTCTTTTTTTTTTTTTTTTTTTTTTTTTTTTTATGCCCCCAAACATTAAATTCTACTGAAGATTATAAGACAATTAAACGACGTGTGTAAATCTCTGGCCATACTGTAAGACGAAGCAGAATATCAGCAAGAATTAATTTGTAAAAAAAATAACAAAAACCACAAGAAATAATAATTTTAAGAAAAATAAATAATATAGATTGTATAATAGTATCGGATAAAGTAGCATAGCATTTTATAAAGTAGCATAGCATTTTCACATTTCATAAAAAAAGATTTTTTGATCATTTAAGTGATGATGTGTGATTTGTGTAACACGATGTGTGTTTGTGGGGTTTTGTGTGTGTTTTCTTATATCAGATTTATTACTGCAGCCGTACACACTCACAGCTGGCTCAGTTCGTACATGAAGTGCAGAAGAGCCCCTTCAGATCCACAGTCCGCTTGGTTAATCTTGGGTCTAGACAGGTACATATATATATATATATATATATATATATATATATATATATATATATATATATATATATACACACACACACACACACACATTTATTGCGTTATGAAACATATTAAAGGAGCAGTCAGTCATTTTTACACCTCTTACAGAATGAAAACATTCATGACTCATTTCCTCTTACATTATCACCATCTCCCAAACCATCCCATTTTTCTAAACTGAATACACCTATAGTATATGGACAAAAGTTTGTGGACACCTGACCATAAGATTTGTATGTTCTGGTAGTGACGGGAAGATCGGATTATTTTAGTGATTCTGTTCTTTAAATTTCGTTCATCAAAGCGAACAAAGCTTTTTTAGTTTATTTCGTTCCTTTGATCAGAAATGTAATATTCGAAACAGTCACATGAACGACCCATCCCTCACAATTAGTCCCTGTCTGCTCTTATAATAACCTTCACTCTTCTGAGAAGATGCTCCACTAGATTTTGAAGTGGAGATTTATTTGCTCATTCAGCCACAAGGGAGTTAATAAAGTCAGGTACTGATGTGGGTGAGGAAGCCTGAGGTGCAGTCAGCGTTCATATTCATCCCAGAGGTGTTCAGTAGTATTTATAGCTCTGTAGCAGGAGATCTTCCACTCCAAAACAAGTAAACAGGTTTGGGTCTCCTAAATTAAGAGAGGGAAAATTATTTAATGCGTCCTCCAGCTTTGCGGTAATTGTGTACAATGTAGTGCTTTGGTTAAGTTATTTGTGAAAAGGGGTGGAGTTTAGTGGCTCAGTTCTCACCGTGGGTGTATAACAAGATAATTACACTGATATGAGCCGAAAAAAGAAAATATTCCGGCTTTTTTTTTTTCCCATTTTATCTTTAAAATCCGTGTGTACAATTTGTGAGTGTTTATTTATTTTTGCAGAATCTGTGCATTAATCCGGAGGTGACTCGACTGGGAAGCGTCCAGCTGATCAACGATCGCTGTATGGAGCTGCAAAAAAATAAACACGGTCAGAATCACGATCACGAGACGCAATTATGAGATTGCAGGCTCAGGTTTGACCTTTGCCCTCTGTATACAGGTAAACAGAATAAAGGGGACTCTGAGCCTAAACGTCGGCGAGGTGCCGTCAAGGCCACCTGTTTGTTCTCGGGCTATGAGAAGATGATGACGATGCGAGACGAGGTGCTGGCGAGCGTCAGAGACATCGAGCAGCTCGTTCAGCACGGCCGGGGGACACACACCTGCCCTTATTACAGCACACGGCTGGCTATTCCTGCAGCTGAGGTGTATACACACACACACACACACACACACACACACACACACACACACACACACACACACACACACACATATTTCTTCAGTTTTTTATGGCTGATCATTAAAAGTAACTAAAAATGGATAAAATATAACATGTCCTACCAACATGTAGATATTGGAGAACCATGAACTTTGGAGCCTCGAATTATTTGCATGTCAGGTGTGGGGGTTTTTTTTGGGGGGGGAGTTGCCCCCAAACCAGATGTTCTGTGATTCAGATTCCGTTTTTAACGTGTATTTGCGTTTCTCCCAGGTGGTGGTGTTGCCTTATCAGTCCCTCCTTCACGCAGCGACTCGCAAGGCCTCCGGGATCAAGCTGAAGGATCAGATCGTGATTATCGACGAGGCTCACAACCTCACGGACACCATCACGGCACTGCACAGTGCTGAGGTCAGCGGAGCACAGGTACGGGACTACATTACAAAGCTACAGTACTGACGGCTCATCTGGGAACGTGAACGTAGACTTTTTAGCTGAAACTTCCCTATACTGCAATGAAAAAGATCATCCTGAAGCTACAACGCTTTTTATTTGCATTTCTGATCATAAAAAAATAGATCTGGTACAGGAAAAACTCATCTGTATGTAATTATATACACGTTTTATACACACATTTACATTACGTGCACTTCAAGGCACTGAGGTTAAACACACTTAATATTCAAGTATGTAAATATACACTGTATATTAAACTTGAGCAGAAAAAAACAGGTAAATAAATTGAAGGAGCGACGGTGGGGCAGGTTGCGCCCCAGGCGACCGCATGCGTAGACACGGTGCTGTTTATTATGACCTTCACTCTTCTGTGAAGATGTTCCACTAGATTTGTGCTCATTCAGCTACGAGGTTGTTGGTGTCCCAATACTTTTGCTTTTATCTACTGTAGTTAAGCACCATGGACATTTCCATAATATGAAAATACCGTCTCTGCTTAATGTTTTAAAAACGGTTAACGAGAAACACCACTGAATCATGTTACCAAACATACGACGCGACCCGTTTCCCGCTTCCTGTGTCTCTGAACCGTTCAACATCAAAGCAGACCGTAAACTCTTTGAAAATGTCTGTGACCCGAAACTTCAAAGAATAATTCATAATGTTTTAAAGCAAAACATGAATGTGATTGAATACTGAACTGATTCAGTGAAACAAAGTTCCTCCTGAACCCTGACTACTAAATTACGCTGTGTGGCCAAAAGTATTAGGACACCCGATTTTTACAGCCAGATGTGCTTCTTCGCCAAACTGATACCACAAAGTTAGAGGACGTCTTTGAATGCAGAAGCATGAAAATTTCCCTTTGCATTGAGATAGGAAATTCCAAACCTGTTCCAGCATGACGATGCTCCTGTGCACAAAGCCAGCTTCATGAAGATCTGCTTTACATTGGGTGGAGTGGAAGATCTCCTGCTATAGAGCTCTAAACTAGAGCTGTCAATCGATTTAAATACTTAATCGCACATTTTTTATCCGTTCTCTGCTGTGTTTCAGCTGTGCAGGGCTCACTCACAGCTCTCTCAGTACTGCGACCGCTACAGGTAAAAGAAAAACAACACTTTACTGCTCACGTTGTTAAAAATCGCCGCCTCTTTATTTTGCAGAATGTCAGGAAATGTGAGGGAATTTCTTATATTAATGCGTGTATGTTGCAGGAGCCGCCTGAAGGCCAAGAATCTGATGTACATCAAGCAAATCCTGTTCGTGCTCGAGGGGCTTGTACGCACACTTGGAGGTCAGCTGTGTGTGTGTGTGTGTGTGTGTGTGTGTGTGTGTGTGTGTGTGTGTGTGTGTGTGTGTGTGTGTGTGTGTTTGGGGGGGGGGGTAAGAGTAAGAGAAGGAGAGAGAAAGAAGTAGGGAGTATGGGAGAGTGGGCGAAAGGTTGAAAGAAATGGTGTGTAAAACAGAGGGGGAGGAAGAGTGGAGGATAAAGAGGGTGGGAGAGAGTTGGCAAAAGGTAAAGAGAAAGGGAGAGAGAGCTGAAGGAGAGAGTGAGTTATGGGGAGAGAACAAATGAGAGGTTGAGAGGGGGGAAAGAGGGTGAGAGTGGGAGAGAACAGATGAGAGGTTAAAAGGGAGGGTGAAAGAGGGAGAGAACGGGTGAGAGGTTGAGGGAGAGAACGCTTGAGAGGTTAAAAAGGAGGGTGAGAGAGGGAGAGAACGGGTGAGAGGTTGAGAGAGGGAGAGAGAACGCATGAGAGGTTGAGGGAGCGAACGCTTGAGAGCTTAAAAGGGAGGGTGAGAGAGGGAGAGAATGAGTTTTAGGTTGAGAGGGAGGGTAAGAGAGGGAAAGAACGGGTGAGAGGTTGAGAGAGGGAGAGAGAACGCGTGAGAGGTTAAGAGGCAGAGAGAATGAGTGAAAGGTTGAGAGGGAGGGTGAGAGAGGGAGAGGGAGGGTGAGAGAGGGAAAGAACAGGTGAGAGGTTGAGAGTGAGAAAGGGAGAGAACAAGTGAGAGGTCAGAGAACGAGAGATAGAATGAGGGAAAGAGAGAGATAAAGAGAGAAAGGAAGGGGGGTAAGAGAGAGAAAAAAAAGGGGGGGGGTGGTGTGTTTTGCTGTTTCAATAAGAATGTTTTGTGATCACAGGAAAGGTGGGCCTGAACCCTGTGACCCAGAGCACTCAGCCAGGTACACACACACACACACACACACACACACACACACACACACACACATTTATTTATACAATTTAGTTTTGCATAATTTGTGTAGCACATTTAACAATGGACATTATCTCTCTCTCTCACTCACACACACACACACACACACACACACACACACACACACACACACGTTTTGAGGGGTGGTTGGAAAATGAAAAAATAAACCTCGATGTTAGGAATTTGGTTTGAGTTGGTTGAAGACTAATGATTTTGTGTTTTCTTCACAGGAGCTGAACTGTTAACCATTAACGACTTCCTGTTTAGAGCACAGATCGACAACATCAACCTGTTCAAGGTACAAGTGTACGTTCCGAGTGTCATCTGTGTTCATCTGTGTTCCCTTTTATCTGAAACAAGCCGGGCGAAGGTTGTGTTGTTCCAATCGCTGCGTTCGAGGTGCTAGAACCTTCTTCCAGTTTTCTTCAGACACTTTTCTATATGACTTCTATATCCATTGGGAATCATACAGTGTTTAGGCGTAACAGAATTGCAGGAGCTACCACGTGTATCAATGAGCCTCGGACCCCCATGTCGCTGGGTCACCACTATTCCTTCCTTGGAGCACTTTTGATAGATTCTGACCACTGCAGACCAGGAACATCCCACAAGAGCTGCAGTTTTGGAGACGCTCTGAGCCAGACGTCTAGACGTCACAATTTCTTAAATCCTAACGCTCGCCCACTTTTCCTGCTTCTAACATCAACTTTGAGGACAAAATGTTCACCTGCTCATGTTCACCAGGTGCCATGATGAAGAGATCAGTGTTATTCACTGGTGTGTGTGTGTGTGTGTGTGTGTGTGTGTGTGTGTGTGTGTGTGTGTGTGTGTGTGTGTGTGTGTGTGTGTGTGTATTGGTTAGTCCACTTTTAACCAATGAGGGGTTTGTTTTTGCTCCAATGTCAGCAATAAACAGAAACAAATACGAAAGTAACATGTTTAATTCTGTAATAAATAAATAAAATTCTCACCAAATTACTGTGGTATTAAAGTAAGGGGGGGGGGGAGGGGGGGACTTGTCTGCACTTCTTGGACATTAATCAGCATTTGAATAACTCCACTTTGTTGAACTGCTTCTGCAGCAGGCCTCAAAAACAAGCGCTTGAAAATCTAATGTCTTCCGATCTGTTTTTCATGAAGGTGCAGCGATATTTCGAGAAGAGTTTGATCAGCAGGAAGGTGAGCTGAGCGACTGTTCCTTCCGCATCTCCGTCCCTTTAATTGTTTTGTACATGATGATCTTTTGGGTGATTTATTTCATTAGGTAACAATTACACAGGCATCTAGTGATGTTTATTCGTCACTTAGTGACTGAATTTGCCACCTGGACCTCCAATGTCAGGGAGTTTCTTGTATCCTGGTGGATTTATTTATTTATTGAATTTACACTAAAGGCTGGATACAGGGTTTAACTGGGGAGGTTGTAGTTTAGTGGTTAAGGCATTGGATTTTTTAACTCGAAGATCGCAAGTTTAAATCTCATCCACACCAAGCTGCTACTCCTGGGCCCCTGAGCAAGGCCCTTAACCCCATATCTGCTCAGCTGTATATATATGAAATAAATCACTCTGGCCAAAATGTAAACTGTGGACAACTGATTGTGTGTGGGTGTGTGTGTGTGTAGTTGTTTGGATTTTCTGAGAAGTATGAAGGGAGCGGTGTGAGCGCGCACACAAGCTGGATGAATAAGGAGAACCGCAGAACCGAAGGACTCGGACGCTTCTTGCAGGGCCTTCAGAATAAAGCTACAGGTAACGTGCCAGTCACGCGGATTTATTACCTGGTTCACGTTATAACACACACACACAAACTATATATCCCATTCCACATGTAGTCCTGATTTACTGTTAGAATAACCTCCACTCTTCTGGGAAGCTGTTCCACTAGATTTTGGATTTGTGAGCCACAAGGGGGTCATTGTCCCAGTACATTTGTCCATTTAGTATAGATAAGGTAAGGTGAGGAGGCCTGGGGTGCAGTCGATGATCAGTCATCCCAAAGGTGTTGAATAGGGTTGAGGGTTAAGAGATCTATAGCAGGCCACTGGAGGTCCTCCACGGGCTTTGTGCACAGGGACATTGTCATGCTGGAACAGGTTTGGGGTCTCCTAGTTAAAGTGAACATTTCATGCTACAGCATCCAAAGACGTCAGATACAAATGTGCGCCTCCAAATTTGTGGTAACCGTCTGCAGAAGAACCACATCCAGCTGGAAAAATCAGTTGTCTATATACTTGTATGTCTGTGCTAGGTCCTGTTGAGAACCAGGGTTCTGCAGAAGAAAGACCGCTCATGGCGTCTCCTATGATGCTGGTGGAAAGTTTCCTTTTTGCTCTCACGAGCGCCAACAAAGATGGAAGAGTGGTGATGGAAAAACAAGGTAGAATTCTTCACTCTGGAAATGTTCTTCTGTGGCATGATCATAACTTTCAACATATTCTTACAATGGATAAGTGTGTGTGTGTGTGTGTGTGTGTGTGTGTGTGCAGCATGTCTGGCTCAGAGCAGTGTAAAGTTTCTCATGCTGAATGCAGCGGTTCATTTTGCACAAGTTCTCAAAGAATGCAGGGCCGTCATAATCGCTGGGGGAACCATGCAACCTGTAAGTGTATACAACACACACACACACACACACACACACACACACACACACACTAAGAGCAAGGCTTCCTAACTGAATACTTTTAACACCTTTTCATGTCACAGGTCTCAGACTTTAAGGAGCAGCTTCTCCTGGCAGCTGGAGTTCCTAATGAGCGCATCACACAGTTTTCATGTGGTGAGTGTGTTATTAGTGCGAGTGTGTGTGTGTGTGTGTGTTGCTTTCATTGTAACTATGTCAAAATCTGTCTGTACCTCAGGTCATGTGATCCCTCCAGAGAATATTCTACCCATAATCCTCTGCGCTGGACCGTCTGGACAGGATCTGGAGTTTACCTTTCAGACCAGAGACACCCCACAGATGGTATATACACACACACACACACACACACACACAGATCACTTCTGGGAATCTGTAACTCTGTAACTGCGTAGGTCAGTATTTATTTTTTTTTTTTTACTGAAAATGGTTTCACCCAGATTTAAATAACTATACTGTATAAATATGGTTGCCATGGATACAAATGTAAAAAAAAAAACTACTCAAAATATATGTAAGTATTAGTAACTTTAGAATAATTTTATATATAAAATCACTATAAAATTACTTTGTTTCTTCACATGACTGTGTTTGAGATGGAGGAGACGGGGCGTGTTCTATCCAACCTGTGCAATGTGGTCCCAGGAGGCGTGGTCTGTTTTTTCCCCTCTTACGAGTACGAGAGGAGAATTCTGGGACACTGGGAGAAGAGCGGAGTCCTTCAGCGACTTGAAGCCAAAAAGAAGGTAAACACTGTTCCACTTTACACCACCTCATCAGAGAGATGTTCTTTCTGAAGAATGCATGAGACATGAAATCGTCCATACGATCAACTCCAGAACTTTAAAAATGTGCAGTGCTGCATTTACAGTATTAGTTGAACATATAATACTGGAATTAATTTGAGCAGAATTATCATGAAGGGGTGTCAATAATTCGGAGAAAGCTTCCCAGAGAAGAACAGTGGTAGGAGATGTAAAGTGTTGGAGAAGTAGGAGAAACTATTTGAAGGGTGCCAATAATTCTGGAGCGAGTGAGGTTTTGAGGAGAGAAAAAAAAGGCTTTTCGAGGCGAGCAGCTTTAAATCATTTGCAATATTTTACAGCAACATTTTTATTAATTGTGTACTTTAGATTTTTCAGGAACCAAAGAAAGCAGGTCAGGTGGAGCAGGTGCTGTCTGAGTACTCCAGGTGCATCCAGGTATGTCATTGTGATTTTACAGATAGCGATAGCTAGGTTGGTCCGTACTTGCTGATAAACTATTAATCAACCGATTTTAAAATTAACACTGGATAATAAAACAAACAAACACTCCATGTAAAATAGTACTGACCTTTATTACAAAAACCCCCAGTACCGAACGATATGAATGTTAATTATATGAATAAAAATTCATTACAAAAAAAAACATTTATTTTAAACTGAAACAAAAAGTAAGACTCCAAATAAATAAAAACAGTTACATCCAAAATAATAATAATAATTTAAAAAAAAAACATTTAAATAAACAGCACGATGTCAGTGATTCGCCTCTAGGGGCCACTCTTGTACTGTATAATGCAACCCGGAAAAACTATCGGTATAGTTTATTTTTTATTTTTATGATAGTTCCAGCAATCAAATTTCGGTGCCGGATAATCGGCAAAATCGATAACTCACTAATGGTGTGTTTGTGTGTTTAGCTTATTGGTAGACAATATTTCAAGGAATTTCTACACTTTTAAATATTCAGTATAACAATTTATAATATAGATTTTATACTACTATTTGTGTGTGTATATATGTATTTAATATAATTTTACCACAGCACAATTGAATCTGATTGGTCAGCAGGTGATTTTATATGCTAGAACGGGTTAGAAGTCTGCCATGCTTTAATTTTCTTATAAAATCTGTGCTATAAGAGGAATAAAACACTCTGTGGAATGCTCTTATAGGAAAATACTCAGTTTTCACCACAAAGCTGTCTAATTGAGCTCAATACATTACATCAGGATGCCTTGAGCCCAACTCATGATTTGTTTTACTCTAATTACATGCCTGTGTGTTTATATTACTTACATGTATATAATATAATTTTATATATATTATGAGGTTAATTTTTCTTATAATCATTAGGATATTTATATTTGCCACAGCCCTGTTTTAGCAGCAGTGTGTTATTAAATTTAAGTCTTATTTTATCCTCTGTAGTGCTGTAGGAATAATGGAGGTGGCCAGACGGGGGCGCTGTTGTTCTCTGTGGTTGGAGGAAAGATGAGTGAAGGGATTAATTTCTCAAATGATCTGGGCAGGTGAGAGGGATTCAGACAAATAAAAGTCAAACATTCACACTGTGGAAATCTGTATTGTTGATTGTGAAATTGCATTGGTTGAACACTAGAGGTCGCAGTTTGAGCTAAAATAGGGGTGTAACAGTACACAATTTCGTACCGAACCATTTCACGTGTACCGAATGCAAACTTTTTTATGAGCAGACTTACAATCTGAGTTCCCTCACGAATGTATTAAGTGGCAAATTATTTTTACAATCATGCTCACTTCATCACTTTGTGTGTGTGTGTTAAGATGTATTGTGATGGTCGGAATGCCGTACCCCAACATCAAGTCCCCTGAACTCCAAGAGAAAATGGCGTATTTAGACAAACACATGGTTAGTGAGCGGGAAAAATAACTTCTTATTGTAACATCACCAAAAGATTCTACACAGAATAAATGGAAACGTATTAATTGTGTTGTTTCGCAGCCTCCTGTAGGTGGCAAAACTCCAGGCAAGGCGTTAATCGAAAACCTGTGCATGAAGGCGGTCAACCAGTCAATAGGTATAACGAGGGTTTTTTTTGTATATAAACTGTTTTTCGGCTCAAAAAACCTGCTGCGTCTTGTTTCATCACACCCCGTGTCTCCTCCCAGGCCGGGCGATTCGTCACCGTGGTGATTACGCCTGCATCGTGCTGTGTGACCGGCGCTACGGCCGTCCTGCCACGCTGCGCAAACTTCCAGAGTGGATCCGAAGCAGCACACACACTCACAGCAGCTTCGGGCCGGCTTTCGGCAGCATCAGG
Source organism: Silurus aristotelis (assembly GCF_946808225.1). Lineage (NCBI taxonomy): Eukaryota > Metazoa > Chordata > Actinopteri > Siluriformes > Siluridae > Silurus > Silurus aristotelis. Next base: position 27,535,387 of record NC_139583.1, read on the forward strand.
AAGGTAAGGGTGTGTTCGTAGCCGAGTAAAGACGTGTCTAGGAAATGTTTCAACAAGCTCTACATTATCTATATAAAAACACACACACACACTTCAATAATTCAAATTCTCCATCACGGTGGTTTCCGTGAGTCTCAGACTACATCTACACTAAAAAGTGTCGACACACTCGAACAGTGTGTGGACGTGACCTCAGTGTGTGGACGTGACCTCGGAGCTCGATTCAAAATGAAAGGCAAGTTGCTGCGTTTAAAGGGGGATTAAAATACATCAGGCATGCCGATTATAGGAAAAAGTATCAACACTTGATCAGAAGTAAAAACCACCTCACTTAGGTAGACTGGAAGGTTCCGGATAAACGGTTATAATACAAATTTGACAGTTTTTGGTAAAAAAAAATAAATAAATTTACCCAAATTTGTGTACTTGCGTTGAAACAAATGGTAACATCCGAGACTAAATGATACATGATGTAAAAAAAAATTAAAAATCAATCAATCTACTTCACATCAATTTGCACGACTTCAAACCAGAAAACCATCGTCTAGCCGTATACATGTATTGCCAAAAGTATTGGGACACCCGCCTTTTTTTCTGTTGCTATTTATATAAATCTATATAGTTCTTTCTCAAACTTGTACCACAAAGTTTGATTGGCACAATTGTAGATGAGGATGTTGAACTAGGAGCTCAAAACCTGTTCCAGCACAACAATGCCCCTGTCCACAAAGCCAGCTTCATGAAGATACACTTTACATGCGTCAGAGTAGAAGATCTCCAACCCTATTGTTACGACGCAACATGATCAATGTTACGACGCTCAATGAGCACAAATCTCCACAAATTCTAGTGGAACATCTCAGAAGAGTGAAGGTTGAATGGAGACATTTAAAAAAAAAAAAAAAAAGGACCTAACAATCGTATAGTCAGGTGTCCACAAACTTTTGTCAATATAGTGTATGACTATATGTTGTGTGTGTGTGTCTGGATATTTGTCTGATTTTGCAGTTTTTCCTGGAGAAGCGACAAACACAGCACTGAGCACGACGTCACATGACCTCACTTCTACTGTCCAGATGCTGTTTATGTTTTGAAGCCCTTGTGTTTACGTACTCCTCTAAAACCCCTGTAAACAACAAACCTTTCCTTTCTTTGGACACTTTTTTCCCTGACCGCCGTTAACGTGAGCCTGTTACTGTTTAATGTGAATAAAATCGAGATTTAATGAGATGAACTGGTAACGTGTACATGATGAACTCAGACTGATGTGTTTCCCTGTCATGCTTCCAGAACTCCAGAACACACAGCGTGTATGTGAGCCATATGTTTTCCCGGCAGACGCTAGAAAAGAATCGGTGCGTGAATGATGTAATTACACGCGTTACTCTAATCACTCTGCAGATGCTCGGATATGTTTTCCTTCTTATTTTAAATTCTTCATATACAGAGATGGAGAAAATCCTGAATGTCCACTGGGCAATCAAAAGCGGTTTCCTTCCAAGTTCTTTGTTTCGGGAGCCGGAAAAAACCAAAAGGAACGTAGCGAACGTATCAGTAATGAACAGTGAATGAGTTTCTGATTATTATTATCCTGTTATCCTTTCATAGACGTGCGTTGTGGTGGTGTCTCACACACATTTTTGGGTTTTTACTGATCTACTGTTTAAAGAAAATGAGAAGATATACAGTGTTTTCTACATCACCTACATCGTTTCATATTTCAACGCTGACACAAATTAGTATTTGTAGCGACCGAAGTCAACGCACGTTAAATTCTAATCCGCGTCTGTTGGGGAATCAAATCCGCGCCTTTCCGATCTCCGGGAGTCTTTGGGTAAGCGTGTTTTCGGCTACGCCTCCCAGTCCTCGTCGTCCTCAGCGTTCGGTTGGTGAGGAGCAGGAAGGGGCGGGATCACGTCGGACATCCTGGCGAACGCCGTTCCAGAGCTGCCGGGCGGGTCGGTGGAGTCTCCGCCCCCTGGGACTTTACCCGAGATGCCTATGGATTGAACGGAGATGTGTCATGAGTAGGGCCTGCTGGAACGCTCTGCATGTTCAGAAGTACATATCAGTGCGAGCAACAAGAGGTGGAGTTAAATAAACATCTGAAAATGAAGACCTGTTCAAAATTAAGACCAAAAACAGCAAATGTATGACTTTTTAAAGCTTAAGTTTTTATATTTGCATGTGTTTACTGTCTGTCGTATCCTGGGATCTGGGTCTGATTAAAAGGTCAGTTGTTTGAGCCCTGGAATCCCCAAGCTGCCACTCTTGGGCCCTTGATCAAGGCCCTTAACTCTCTGTGCTCTAGGGGTGTTGCTGTACCCTGAACTCTGACCCTAGATTCTTTAGAATGTCACTGTGCTTGTTGTTTATTAAATGTTGACCGTGTTTTGCCCCCTAATTAGACCCAGTAATTAACCTGGGGCTCCTCTATAATTGCGTTTGTCTGACCATTAACGTATTTTCAAATCTTGTTATTCACATGTAAAATGAAGAAATGGTGTAATGGCTGATAAGTTGTGGAAGGAGTCTCCAGTGTCCACGATTTGGAAAATTCGGTAGGTTTTTTTACAAAATGACCAGCGAGGCTGCAACAGTTTTACTGTCACATTAGTTCCTAGTAGTTGTTAAGAGTTAACCCTATCAATAGGGGGCGCTTTGTAGTCCGAGTTGCTCGTTTGCCTAAAAGGGACAACAATTGTTGATGCCCTGATTTTTAGGAACAATTTGTTCTCGCACTTAAATAGGGTTTCTTGTATGAGGGAGGATCAGCACAGTGATAAACAGGAACTGGACCAATGGGATTAATTGCATTATATCTGTCTATGTTCATCTCACATCTATTATTCAGCTCATAGGCTGCGGTCAACGACTAATAAATTGTTTGCTGATAAATTCTTTATTACTTTACTTAAAGACCGCTTTATCTCAGAGGTTCTACCCTAAAGACTGATCTCTCGGGGGCAAGATGCTACTTATTATAGTATCTACGATCTGATGCTATTAGGTGTTTCCTCAGCTCTTGAAGACTTGGTATGAGGTTGTTCACTTGATGCGTGACTAAAAATATACCTGGATCATCGAAATTATGAGGGAATGATTATTAAATCGGAGCTTGTCACGAAGTACAATAACAGTGAAAAACAAGTAATTATTGCGAAATCCCCATTTATTGGAATAAACCATTTCAGGAAGTGCTGTTATTGAAAACTAATTATCTTCAGGATAGTAGCTGTGACTCAACTTTATTACATCACCCTGATATGATTATTTGCCAACAATAGTGTACAACATGTGAAGTAATATCCTCCCATATCACTATGTATTTCCCCTTAAACATAGATTGTGTTTTTAATATAATTTCTGCACCAGTCATGTTCTTGCACGCACACACACACACACACACACACACACACACACACACAAACTGCTGTTCTACACAAAACTATGAATAAATCAGATGCCTTTATAAGTGATATGTAAAATCCTACCTTTCCTCCGCATGGCCAATTTATTGAAGAGGTCGGACATGAAATCTCCTCCACTGGCTGCCGCTCCAACTGAAGGAAAGAAAAAAGAAGACATGGTCGAAAAAGGTAATGAGTTTTAAACGAATATTAAAAAGATACGAATGCAACCCGTGAGCCTGATGATGTCCCAGCAAATGCCAAACAGATGAAAAATGAACAAAGCGAATACGATCAAAATCTTGTAAGTCTATTTTAGAAACGTATGAATCTAAACACAGCATTCACAACTGCGTTATTCAATCCACTGAGCACTGATAGGAAAAAAATATTTCCCAAAAAAAAAAAAACATCTCGAAGGTCAGTGTAGTCACGAGCTTCCTGTGCTTTACGGTACGTATTTTTCTGTATGGACTGAGAACATTGGCACTGACCTTGCTCCTGCTCCTTCTGTTTCTTCTTCACCATCTTTCGCTCTTTAACGTTGCGCAGTTTGGCCTTGCCGATGCCTCCAGCGTTACGAATAGACTCGAGCAGGCTGGCTCGCCCGTCTGACGGCTTCAGGACCTCTGTGGGGGCGTCTTTTACTGGACCTAGCGCACACACACACACACACACACACACACACACTTTTCTAGAACTTTGTCCCAGATTTCTTTTGATAGCTGCTGGGTCTTCACAAGTCTTTTATGTATTTATAGTATTCATACTTTTCTGTTGCCAAATACCCCGTGTCATTTCAGGAATGGAGGAGTGTAATTATATATATATATAAATATTTAAATAAGGGATGGTTAGATTCAGCAATTCTCATCGCTGCATTGCCGTAAGGGTTAATGATGTGATGCATCGATTTAAAGTGTGCATCAAATACAAGCTGGCATTTGTATCACAGACGTATCACAGTATTTTTTGTTATTGATGTGTAGCGAGTGAAATATAAGGTTATAATTGATATACTACAACTTTAAAAAAAGATATGGAGATCTGGTGGGGTAAGAACTGTAAAGTTATCGCATGCACATGCACATACGCCCTATTTATATATATATTTACATATACACACACAGATAGAGAGAGATAGCTGGATATAGATATATATATATATAAATATATAAAATCTATCTATCCATCCATCCATCCATCTAGCCATTAATGCAGCGTGTACTTCTGTTTGATCATTTTAACTAAATATATAATAAAAACTGAAAAATTAAATTTGAATCACTAAACATTTGTTTTCCGCCATGATTCACATATCCGGCAATTAAAACCGTCCGTGTGGAAACAAAGTTCCGTTTGGTATCCTGATGATTTATGTAATTTAAAACATCATAATTAAAATATTTACAAGAACATTTTGTCTTCATGCTCCATGTTGAGTTTGGTTTCACTAATAACATGGTCCATGCCTATGTTGATTAGAGTATTAGAAAACTTATAAATAATTATTAAATAAATAATGAATACAAAAGTATTAATTTAAGGTACATTTAGAACAGCAAAAAAGGTTGCGATTAATCACGATTAAATATTGTTATCGATTGACAGCCCTAATATAATGTATATAATGTGTTTGTGTGTGTGTGTGTGTGTGTGTGTGTGTGTGTGTGTGTGTGTGTGTGTGTTGTCACAATAGAAAAACATTAGAGGTAAAAACTAAAAAAAAAAAAAAAATTAAAAACTAAACATCATATTATGGAAATTCAAGATCATTTAAACCCAAATGATAAATTAAAGATCCAGAATATGAATTAATGCAGAAATAAATAAATAAAATATTAACAGGAATTATTTTTATTATGATTATTATTATTATTATTATTATTATTATTAAGCAACCTGTAATATTTTTCTTGTGGATTTTTTGCACACAATAATAATCTAATCTTAGATCTAATGTATCTAATAATTAGACAAAATGGAATGAATATCGAATTGAGTCTCGGTGTTCATCCCCTATATTATTAAGAAAATGGGATACCTGTGGGCGGGGCATGACCGGATACACCTCTACCACCTGTGTCATCAGGAACAGCAGGTGGAGGTGGAGGAGGAGGGGGTGGGGCTGGAGGAGCTCCTGGGGAAAATGAGGCTGGAGGAGGAGGAGGTGGGGGTGGAGGAGGGGGAGGAACCTCGGATCGAAAGTGGGAGCCTGAAATATGAAATATATTTGGTCAAAATACCAAACAAATACACACTGGTCTGTTTCTGCTTTAGTCCAGATAGTTTCTATGCTGTGTCCATTACCTTCTTCATGTTCTGTGCCAAAAGAGGGCAGCTCGGGTATGGCCGCAGCTACGGTACCAGAAGGGGCGAAGCCTGGGCCGAGGTCAGCGCTGTACATGAGGTCATCGGCGATACCGGGCAGATCGGGCAGATAAGAGGGCACATCGATCTCGGGCACTTGGCCCAGGTCCGGCACGTAGAAATAATTTTCAGCAGTCTGAGAGAGACAGAAAAATTTAGAGAATAAACACAAAAATGTTTGAAGTTATTGATTCTCTATATAGCAGGCAATGTTGAGGATGTGTAGAGTAGCATTGCATTCTTTACATCTTCAAAGAGTCTTAAGTTTGATCAGATTTAAGAAAAAAAACGCTCCAGCGTTACGATTCTCTCCGAAAACAGCAGAGATCCTGAAGGCGTGGTGTGGGCGGGGCTAAAGTCACGCTCGGGTTTTGCGTCTGTGGCGTGACTATAAACAAAACAGGATCTAAAACTTAAGCAAGGAGCAATGGATCCAGCCGTACAGATAGAAGCGGAGACGTGCATGGAGAAGTGTCCATGCAAGGAATTCTGTTCTTCATGACATCATGAAAGAGCCATACTGAAAAAAACATTTCTGGAACCTATATGAACCCAGAAGCAGTGTATTTGACAGTGTAATGACAAAGTTGAATCTAATCTAATCTAATCTAATTTGGCACTTCCTTGCACTTTAACTTTTTGGCACATCGCACAGCCCTATCTGGTACACGGGATACGTTTCTCATATCCGACTCTCACCTGTCTCTCCAGTTGCTCGTGCTTTGTGATAGACATCGGTGCGTCGAACGGCTTCTCCTCCTTCTCCGTCTCTAGTGTGTGATGAGTTTTAGTGACGACTCCTGCCAGAGGATCCAGGAAGACGTACTTCTTATACCTGCGAACAGCCATAAACACACACACACACACACACACACACACACACACACACACACACACACACACACACACACACACACACACACAGGGGTGATGAAGTGGAGAAGGCCTCTGGTAAATAAGGATCTGTGTGTGTGTGTGTGTGTGTGTGTGTGTGTGTGTGTGTGTGTGTGTGTGTGTGTGTGTATAGAGACGCACAGGTTCTCTGTGGTGTTAAAGAGCAGCAGGGAGCTAACGGAGTTGATGTTTCTAGGCAGGCTCCCCAGCCCCTCCTCCGTCTCATCTTCGGAGCGCTTCTTAGTGTTCACGCACACTGGGAAATACATCAACTTCTCCTGCGACACAAACACACACAACGCTGCTTCATTATTTCCTGCAGAAGACCATTTCTTATGCATGCTGACGTTTTTCTGCTCACCGTGGTTGTAAAGAGTGTTTATTTAACATTACTATGTCCTTCAAGGAACAAGTCCAGAGTTATTCGTTTCTAATGTTTGGAATACAGACTACTGCCACCTGCTGGTATGGGAAAGTTATGTTCTCTCACGCAAGCACAGAACGTGCACGCTAGTTAGCTGATGGCTGTAGTGCCTAGTAATGCGCATGCTACATAATCGATTCATGCCGCCAAATTGGCCGATTCAGAATTATTAAAAAAAATGGCAAAGATTGGCTGGCTGAACAACCTCTAGTACTGGTATCCCTACTAAAGTGATGGCTGGGTTTATATCCGATCTACGGCCACCTGAATGCGTCTTGGGTCTGATCTGCTGCAAATTGTAATGTTTCTAAACAAGATCATTATATAAAGACAATCAGATTTCCAGCTAATAATTGACAGGATCCGCCTGAAGCGAAGGGAATCTGTAGCACTGCCATGTTATCCGATCTCTGGAGGACAGACATAAGAAAAAATAAAGATGTCACTCACCTGTAAGGCCTTGTCATCCAGGGGGCGGAGCTTGCCCTGAACTTTGTACCGTGGCCGTTTCTGCGAGGCCGGATCTACAGCGCCCGTAAATATCGATGAGTAATCGTGCAGTTTATCAGGAGCGGGGTATTTAGCGCTGGAAAACACCTGAACACACACGTACACAAACACCTTTATTTTGCACTCGTATTTAACGGTGTATGCGCTGTAAAGAAATCGCACCTATTCCCTTCTGCAGATCATCTGCAAAGCAAATGCTGCGTCTCGCGAGAGGATGAATAATGCAGACTCGGTTTCACATATTGGGTTATGTAAGGGACCTAATGAAGTGAAACCAGAAAGCGTTTTTTCACCATGAGACGGAAAGATCTTGTATGTTTTTCTTAACGAGAATGGGATCATGTTCACGCGTGCACCCTGCATTTGTGGATGATGTGACAAACTGTATTCACAGGCAATCCATCGCATTCTGTTTCTATTTACATTTTACACAGAGCCCCGGAATTGCTGTTGTATTATTATATCATTATTTATATGGAATTCGGTGAGTTTAGCATTTCTATAGATGAAACACTTTCTACCAGGACATAAAGTGAAGAATTACTCTCAGTCTAATCAGATTTTTTTATTTATTTTTTTTTTTTATGATTGTTGCCATGGTTACGTACAGCATGCAAAGTCTGGATTTCATTTCCTAGATTGTTTTAGGGTTTTTTTCCAAAATGCTTGTTTTGTTTATATAAAACAACTTGCATACTATCACTTGTTGTAATGAAAGCCAAATAAAATTGCACTCACAAAATAAGTGCGTACTGTTACTATAGAAACCGGAAGGGTATTAAAATGCACACTTTAATGTGCACTTGTGATTCGTATTACAGCCAAAACTACGGTCAGGACTGCGGTTAAAGAACATTTATCACGCAACTGGTGCAAATAGATATGGAATGTGTGTGTGTGTGTGTGTGTGTGTGTGTGTGTGTGTGTGTGTGTGTGTGTGTGTGTGTGTGTCCTGAACGTGTGTTCAGCACCTTGGTGGCCTTCTTGCTTCCTTTAATCTTGTGGACTCGGGCTTGAGCCAGTTTAATGCGGTCTGTGACGGCTTGAAGGTGAGTGCGGTTCCTCTCCACACTCTGAGACACCCTGAAAAACCAAAAACACAGTGTGAGTGTGTGTGTGTGTGTGTGTGTGTGTGTGTGTGTGTGTGTGTGTGTGTGTGTGTGTGTGTGTGTGTGTGTGTAAGAAAGACCATGATGCTGGTTTTTCCTCCATAAACCATGACATACACAGTATATTCATGCCTGTAGTGTTTAACTCATCTGTGTGAGCTATATAAAGCAAGCAAGCCTGTGCATGTATATACACACTCACACTCACACACACACACACACACACACACCCCCCAAGTACACCCTGTTGCCTAGTGAGGACTCTAATGGGCTGAAATAAATAAAGAAAAAATTGAAAAAAAAAAAAGAAAGTATATCCTAATGGAGCTGACCCAGAAAACCAGTAGTTATCTTCTCTCTCTCACACTCTCACACACAAACACACAAACACACACACACACACACACACACACACACACACACACACACACACACACACACACACACACACACACACACCCCAAGTAAAACCTCTCCTCCACTATGTTGTCATGGTAACATGGCTGGTTTTGCATTCCTGCAGCTGATATTAGAAAATCTGAGCAGACAGACAGGCAGACACACACACACACACACACACAAACACACACACACACACACACACACGTGGATACAAAACAAAAGAAAATCTAATGCATTTGCTCTTCGCTGCATCTCCTGCTCTTTTTAAACATTTTGTGCTCCAAATCTGTTCAATTTTATTTTATATAAAAGCAGACAGACAGACAGACAGACATAGAGAAATAAAAGGAAAGAAGTACGGTGAAATATTTAACACTATGATGTGAAATAAAGCGGAGTAGTGAACCAGCTCGTTTTTCTCCTCTGCACTGAGACGCGCAGCTTCACACTGCTGATGTACACCGAGAGCACAATACAGCAACTCTATTATGTCACATGACCACTGCTCTCTGCCCGTGTCTGAGCCGAGGTGATGTGATTTCACCTGCAGAAGATATCGGTGGAGATGCTTTCCAGGTACTGCAGGGCATCAGTGATCTGGTGCACAGCCTCTTCCCTCCTCAGGTCCTGCTGGATCAGTGGCACAGAATAGACCTGGCCCTCCAGGTGGTTCTTCTGAGTCATCCTTAAAAAAAAACGCAGGAGACGGTTATTAAAATGCTTTTCCATCTCTTACACTAGACATGTTCATTACTTCAGTGGCTCTCGTGGAACGTACGTTCCATTTCACATCCACGTCTCTCTGGATTAACCCTAAAGCCCATACTGCACACTACACCATTACAGCTTCATCAGAAGATTAGCTCCCAGTCACCTACTAATTCTGGAACTTTGTGACTCCTTGTGGAATGCGGATTTAGAAACAATCTCAGTCTATGATCAAAGAGTTTCCAATATTTTTTTAGCAAATTCTCAATTTCTCAAAGCCCTCTGTAGCTAGTTGGCAGGACAGCTGTGAAAACAGCTGTGCTCATGTGACCTGTGTGGCAGAGCAAGCTTCCTAATGCAGCACAGTAAAATCAGCTCTCTCAATGCTGTGGTTTTTCTAATTAACATCCCATGTTTCCCTTCTGATTGTTTGTTTTCCTACAAATCAGTGACAAAGTCACATGACAAAGAGCATTTCATTTTGTAAGAAAACAGGATTTGGGAGTCAAACATGCTTCAGCAAGGTTCTCTTCAAGTGCACTGTATGTAGTCCTGGGACCATTTTACTACCTTTTTACTATACCATTGGTTAGAATATACACAAGTATTAAAATACACACAGAATTTGGCTACAAATATCACATGCTGTTATGATGAAAATACAATCCTAAGTGTCCTAACCGGGAGTCCCAATGTCTTCGGGACAAAACATTCAAATGATCATTATGCTTCCGTTTCTGTTTGAACGTTACGCACATCAAGTCAATGTGGGTGAAACGTTAAAAGCGTTAAAAATGTGTATGCAATTTAAAAACGACTGTTGCAAATGGCAAATGTGAACAATTTTCCTTTTCCTTGTGCACCAAACTTGACAATGAAGGAGATTTAATGGAAATGTGTTTACAGATATATCTAAAATAAAGGCTCTTCTCTGTTCTGGCACCGAGGTTGTGGAATGAACTTCCCCTAGATGTCCGTACAGCAGAATCCCTGATTATCTTCAAGCGACGATTAAAGACCTACCTTTTCCTAAAACACTTAAATTAGCACTTTCCAAGTTTGTAGAATTCCAGGGTTATATTAAGTTTGTAATCTTGTGTACCGGTGTAAATGTATTCATTACTAGAGACTCAAAGCACTTTTGTACGTCGCTCTGGATAAGGGCGTCTGCTAAATGCCGCAAATGTAAATGTAAAATATAAAGAACAAAAAAAACAAAAACGCTATAATAATTATTTCCTTTACTTTTTTCTATTGGTGTGATGTAAATAGTTCATTAATACCGATACCACAACGTTGTGATCCTTTCCTATTTTTCTTAAATGATTTGTTAGTTAACGATGGAAGATCGTGAGAGATTCCTCACGTCGGGGCAACTTTCTGGCTCTCCCTATTAGTTATACTGCCATAGTAAGTCTTTATGAAGTGCCTACTAACACCCTGATCACACGGTACACTGTCTTTAACTCTTATATAACAATAGGGATTCTAAACAATCCATATATATATATATATATATATATCTGTATATCTCTTTATTAAGTTTTTAAATGCTCCTGGGGTTCCTATCCCTTTCTTCCTTTCACATCTGCCTGATTCATCCTGACACCCTGCATCTGGATGGAGCACTCTCCGATCGGAGAACACAGTGTGCATCTGGGGATGGTTCCACGTAAACAAACGGAAGATTTGTAAAGTTACTGAGCAACTCAAGAACTGCGAAGATGGTTTTTGGTCTGTAATTAAGATCAACAGTCAACTACAAAGGCTCAGGACCACAGTTTTAATGACCAAATACTGGAAACTAGACCTCCAGAACAATGGAATTGGTATGGATTCGGTGCAACCAGGATGAAGATGGGTTTCCTTTTGAGTCTGGTTCCTCTCAATACCATCTCAGAGCATTTCTTTGACACTGTAACCACTGGCTTGATCATTTAGGATAAACTTTTAAAATATAAAGTCTTATTTTATAACCTCTATTTCTAAAAAGCTGCTTTGGGACAATGTGCATTGTTTTAAAATTGTATACAAATAACACTGAATTAAATCGTTTTAAAAAGAGAATCATTCCTTCAGCCACATTTATTGTCTTGGGAAATTTCTGTTCTGTATAATTAATAATCATAATTAGGATCAATATGACGACGTCACTAGAAGTCACGTGATCACGTTAATTTTCAAATCGACCTGAGTAATGCAGTTTGTATTCGAAAATGTTTAAAACGTTAAATTTTTTTTGCGAATAAGATAAAACACCTCCCTGCTTTTCCCCAAAACATGTCAACATCCTGCTTGCTAGCATGCGCACTTGTAAAGCTAAAGCTATTCCCAAAACAAACAGCGGTTCTGTTCAAAATAAAAACGCTAGATTCTTTTTTTTTGTTTTTTGTAGATAAAAACTTTGAGAAATATTACCTGCCCATTTAAAACGCCGAGCTTCAAACTTTAAAATAAGCCGATTTGCTTCGCGTCACAGGCTGAAAAAGATTAATAGGACTTCCGCGTCCCGTGATCACATGACAAAAGATTAACACTAACTGTTGATTTAGGATGGCAGATTCGGTAGGATTTATACAACCCAGGATGGCCATTTAGTGGGTATCTTCTTTATAGATAGAGAAATATCCCCTCAGAGCTGCTGTCAACTGAGTCATTTATTTGTCGTTTATTTAATGGTGTGTATGTTTTTTGGAGATTCTTAACCAGCCACTGACAAATCTGCTTGTGTGTCAGGATGGCCGAGCGGTCTAAGGCGCCAGACTCAAGGTTAAATACCTTCCAGGATTCTGAGTGTTCTGGTCTCCACATGGAGGCGTGGGTTCAAATCCCACTTCTGACAGTAATTTTATTTTTATTACTCGAAAATAGTTTTTTTTTTTTTTTACAAAATTCTCCTTTGTATTTTAAACACAGACATGCAGAACAAACAAGTAGATGTTTACCTAATAGTTGTACAAACAGACAGACAGACAGACAGACAGACAAAACAACTGTTAATACAGACAAGCAGGTAAATGGATGGATGAATAGACGGATGGACGGACAGACAGACAAAATACAGATAGATAGATAGATAGATAGATAGATAGATAGATAGATAGATAGATAGATAGATAGATAGATAGATAGATAGATAGATAGATAGATAGAATGGTAGATAGAATGGTAGATAGGACAGACAAGCAGTAAGATAAAAAAAAGACAGACAGACTAATAGGTGTATTTATGGAGATAACACATAGTGGTTTGTGTGTCAGGATGGCCGAGCGGTCTAAGGCGCCAGACTCAAGGTTAAATACCTTCCAGGATTCTGAGTGTTCTGGTCTCCACGTGGAGGCGTGGGTTCAAATCCCACTTCTGACAGTATTTTTATTTTTATTACTCAAAAAAAAAAATATTGTACAAAATTCTCCTTTGCATTTCAAACACAGACATGCAGAACAAACAAGTAGATGGTCACCTAATGATCAGAGAGACAGACAGACAAACAGACAGACAGAAAAAAAACTGTTAAAACAGACAAGCAGACAGATGTTTATATAAATAAGATCAATAGATTGCTAGAAAAGACGAGCAGGCATAAGACATACAGAAGTAACAAGTAGATGTTTATCTAATTTTGGGGGGAAAGACAGACAGACAAAATACAGACAAGCAGGTAGATAGGACAGAAGCAGACAGAAAAAAGACAGACAGACTGATAGGTGTATAAATTGTTTTATCGGCATTTATGGAGATAACACATACGCACTTGTGTGTCAGGATGGCTGAGCGGTCTAAGGTGCCGGACTCAAGGTTAAATACCTTTCAGGATTCTGAGTATTTTGGTCTCCAGATGGAGGAGTGGGTTCAAATCCCACTTCTGACAGTGACTTTATTTTCATTAGACATCAAAACAAAAATGTTTTACAAAAATTCTCCTTTGTATTTCAAACACAGACATGCAGAACAAACAAGTAGATGTTTACCTAATAGTCGAAAAGACAGACAGACAAAATACAGACAAGCAGGCGTATGGATGGATGGATGGACGGACGGACGGATGGACGGACGGACGGACGGAATGGTAGATAGGACAGACAAGCAGTCAGATAAAAAAGACAGACAGACTAATAGGTGTATACATTGTTTTATCAGCATTTATGGAGATAACACATACTTGCTTGTGTGTCAGGATGGCCGAGCGGTCTAAGGCGCCAGACTCAAGGTTAAATACCTTCCAGGATTCTGAGTGTTCTGGTCTCCACATGGAGGCGTGGGTTCAAATCCCACTTCTGACAGTAATTTTTATTTTTATTACTCAAAAAAAAAACTTTTTTACAAAATTCTCCTTTGTATTTCAAACACAGACATGCAGAACAAACAAGTAGATGTTTACCTAATAGTTGTACAGACAGACAGACAGACAGACAGACAAAACAACTGTTAATACAGACAAGCAGGTAAATGGATGGATGAATAGACGGATGGACAGAGAGACAGACAAAATACAGATAGATAGATAGATAGATAGATAGATAGATAGATAGATAGATAGATAGATAGATAGATAGATAGATAGATAGATAGATAGATAGATAGATAGATAGATAGATAGATAGATAGATAGATAGATAGGACAGACAAGCAGTCAGATAAAAAAAGACAGACAGACTAATAGGTGTATAAATTGTTTTATCAGCATTTATGGAGATAACACAAAGCTGCTTGTGTGTCAGGATGGCCGAGCGGTCTAAGGCGCCAAACTCAAGGTTAAATACCTTCCAGAAATCTGAGTGTTTTGGTCTCCACATGGAGGCATGGGTTCAAATCCCACTTCTGACAGTGACTTTAATTTCATTAGAAATCAAAATAAAAATATTTCACAAAAATTCTCCTTTGCATTTCAAACACAGACATGCAGAACAAACAAGTAGATGGTCACCTAATGATCGGAGAGACAGACAAACAGACAGAAAGACAGAAAAAAAACTGTTAAAACAGACAAGCAGACAGATTTTTATATAAATAAGATCAATAGATCGCTAGAAAAGACGAGCAGGCATAAGACATACAAAAAGAAACAAGTAGATGTTTATCTAATAGTCGAAAAGACAGACAGACAAAATACAGACGGGCGGACGGACGGATGGACAAATTGTTTTATCAGCATTTATGGAGATAACACATACTTGCTTGTGTGTCCGGATGGCCGAGCGGTCTAAGGCGCCAGACTCAAGGTTAAATACCGTTCTGGATTCTTTGTGTTTTGGTCTCCACATGGAGGGGTGGGTTCAAATCCCACTTCTGACAGTAACTGTAGACACGTGGATTTTATTTTCATTAGAAAGCCTAAAATGAACAGCATAAAAAAAACAAAAGAATTGCTCTTGCCCTTCCAGAACTATCAGAGGGGACTTTAATATCATGCGATGAGGAAGAATGCAGGAAGTAACAGCAGTGTAATTCACAATTTTAATCCATTATTAATTAGTTTTCGAAAAAAAAAGAAACCTGCAGTCAAAAGTGGGAATTGAACCCACAACTCCATGTGGAGACCAACATTTTTAGCAAGTATGACAGGGTGGAACCCTGAGGACTATCCAGCCCTTCCATTGTGCATAGACAAAGGTGCTCATCAAAATGATCAGCCAGTCTTCTGCGCAATAACGGGAAAAAAAAGATCCTTTAGGGCCTGTGCCTGTATTAATACATATGTAAATGAAACATCTTAAAAGCACACATGCTCAAGTGTCAGAATATTTACAGTGATTGTCTCATTCACATCTGGCAAATATTCTTTGATGTTTTTATCCTGGTTCTTCTTTTTCTTCATCTTCTTCTTCTTGCGGCTGCCCCCGTTAAGGTTTACCACAGCAGATCATCCGTCTCCATACCACTCTGTCCTTTACCTCTGCCTCTTTCAAACAAACTTGTGATGCATCTTCACTCACCACATCTATAAATACAGTTATAACAATAATAAAATAGGATTTCCTTCATTTTGGAGAATGCCTTCCTTGTCTTCACATTAGCTGAGATTAAGAAATCATTTGCAGTGATTTGGATGTTTATATGATTGAGGTTCTGTAGGTTTTTAATAGATGAAAGGTCTGAATTAAGCCTTGTAGTGCCCCATATTACCAGGCTATATGTGTAATGTGAAGGTGGAAGAAATTAACACATGCTCTCCATGTGTGCAGGTACGTTCAGGAAATTAGATTTTTTTTCCCAAATCCTTTTTTTTTGGAAGCCAATCAGGAAAGTCCCATTCTGGTGCCCATAACGCCTTTGTCTGGAAGTAAACGGAAATCTATGGGAACCTCAGTTAGAACCTCAGTTCAATGGCTTTGGACTGCAATTTGCTTAAACAGTTTAAGAATCCATCACTGAACAGCACATCTTAATAATAATAAAACTGTGATGAATGGACATTCAGTGCCACCTAAATGAGGATGGTTTCCTTTTGAATCTGGTTCCTCTCGAAGTTTCTTTCTTTTAACATTTCAGGGAGTTTTTCCTCGCATTTTCCTATAAGAGATTAAATTATAAATACTAAACTTAAAGTCACTAAAATATCAAATAATATTTTATAACCTGTTTATCTCTTAAAAATCTGAAGTGGGACAAAATCCATGGTTAAAATTGATTAATCTAATTAATTTAAAGCTGAAGAGATGAAGACCTTGGGTAAACCTGGCCAACCTAAAACAATATCTTACTTTAACAGAAGGATCTTTTATGCTTTAGAGCTTTCAATTTAACTTCGCAAGGCTTCTGATGTCCAATAAACATGTCTTACTGTAGATGAGACTTTGATAAATCTTTGATAATCTGGGACAGATCTAAAACTGAACAGGACAAGTACAGTAGGGTTTTGTCACTTCCAACTTCCTGGTTAAATCCTGAGTTTAGGTTGCATACACTCTGAGGAATCTTGCACCTACCTTTATGTCCATGTAGAAGTCCACTGACCTCAGAGTTATATAGTTTGACTTATTACAACAAACTGTCCATAACCAGTAAACAGTAAGAAAGTAAACAAAGCTTTTTCACATATCTGTGCTTTACTGAAGTATTTTCATTTGTGGAGACTTTTAATTTGACTTCACTACAACTCAAAGCCAAATACTGTACTTAAAAAACTAAACTATTATACTAAAATTAAACTACTGTGCTTAAATACATTTTGCTAAATCGGTCGTTCCTTTTAATTTATGAGGATATAAAAACGTAACTGATCAAACACACAACAAGGCACCAATCAGGATCGAATGCTCGCTATGTTTTGAACTTGTTCTGATTGGCACTTGGTGTATCTACTGATCGCTAACATACACTTCAGCATCAGTTCAACATCAAGCAGAACATTTTGAATGGAATAAACGATGGAAGAAACGTCTGCCTCGAGCTCGCCACAACACACGTGGCTTTATTTGCACGCTTTTTTTTTTAAGTAGTTGAAAAGAAGGTTTTGGGTTTTTGAAATCAATCAGTGTTTGACTTTTTAATATCATTCTATTAATAGACCAGTGTGCTGAGAGTCACATTTGAGTGTTTTTACATAAACTGAGTTGATTAAGTAAAGAGTCTTGTGACAAAAAGGATAATACGAACTTTATAGAACAATATAAAAAGTGCAAGACAGACAGACAGCATCATCTTCATCATCTCTCTGTCTATCAGTCTGTCTGTTTGTCTGTCTGCCCATCTGTCTGTCTGTCTGGGCCAGTACGGACCAGACAGACAGACAGCATCATCTTTGTCTGTCTGTCTGTCTGTCTGTCTGTCTGTCTGTCTGTCTGTCTGTCTGTCTGTCTGTCTGTCTGGGCCAGTACGGACCTCAGAGGTTAATAGCCCTCTACCTGCTGACTGTATTTACGGTGAGTCTGATTTTGTGCGTCCCTCTGTGCGTCAATACGTCACTCCTTAAACCCCGCCCCCTCGTGTGCTTCTGTTTTGACGTCCTCGCATCAGCACCATCTCGAGCATCCTTCCCTCCGGAGGCGGAGGTGGGAGTCTTTCTTCATCTCTCTCTCTCTCTCTCTCTCTCTCTCTCTCTCTCTCTCTCTCTCTCTCTCGCTTTCGTTCCTCCTCTCTTTCCCACTCCAGTAGTCGAGCTGAGCCGTTCTCTCGCGCGGTTGCGCTGTCTCTCTCCGTCCGTCCGTCAGGATGTCGAGCCTGTTGGAGAACCCTCTCCAGGCGGTGCTCTATCTAAAGGAGCTGACGACGATCGTGCAGAACCAGCAGGGCCTCATTCAGACCCAGCGGCATCGCATCGACACGCTTGAGCGCAAGCTAAAGGAGCTGGACGGAGAAAACCGGCGCCTCCACGACGCCGCGCACCGGCATCCCCCGCGGCCTCATCCGCCCGCTCGCACCTCCGCCGCTCCAGCCGGCACGGACGGGACGCCTCTTCCCCTGCGCACACCGGGCGCTCAGACCGAGCGCCACTCGCCGCAAGACATGCAGCTGGTTCCCGCCGCGCCCGGCGGTGCGAGCGCTGACTCGTCCGCCGAGGACACGGACGCGGACACGCGCTGCCGGTCCCTGGTGCCCCAGATGTCCATCGCGCTCTGTCGAACCGGACCGAGGAATTCCGAGTAAGTCACTTCGATCCGTGCGCGTGCAATCGGTGCAGAAACGGTAACCGATGACGCCACGCCGTCATGCTTACGTAACAACTTCGGAGTTTTTACTCTGTTACGTCGCGCGGTGCACGCGGAAACGGGGCGACTGGCACGAGCTCAGAGCTTGTCTTTGCCTCCTGCGCAAATCGCCCTGCTGAGAATGTACCGGGTTTATCATTTACTGTTCAGTCTGAAGCATGATAAAAATAATGCAAACCTTCATAGAATTGACCTATAAATTATAATGAACCTATCAAAATCAGAATCACCATCTTGTGTTGTTGTAGTAGTAGTAATAATAATAATAATAATAATAATAATAATAATAATAATAATAATAATAATAGTACATAATAAACAACCGAATAATACAAAATAAAATGAACTCTAACACTAAGGCTCTTAAGTGCACGGATTTCCAAGCTATTGTGATTGACAAAAAATGAGGACTCACATCACCCTTTCAACAAAATCAATAAAAATCAACAATCGCTCCACACTCACGTTGTTTTATTTGCTGTCTGCTGTTCAGGCTGCATAGGCAAGCCATTATTTTCTACAAAAACAGCACCAAAATCGCTTAATGTTTTTAGAATAAAGGACTGAGCTGTACATATTTTTCATGGGTTTATGGGATAAATGATAGAGTTTTACTTGATTCTTGATGGATTCTTGTTGATTTTTTTTATCTAATAGTAAAATATTTTGTTGTAATGTTCTAGTCATCCCACAAATAGAACAATTGATGCAATTATGGTGCTTGAGGGTTCACTGGATATTCCTGGGTTCTTCTAGAAACCCCCTTTCTGATTGAGAATAAGACTTGGGTTCTACAGAGAACCGTGAAACAGACTGTTTCAATCTTCACAGCATTTGTTTTATCTCAAGTTTTTTTTGCTAGCCTATGGTTTCCTAACAGCAAGAATGATAGAATTATGGGAAGTACACTTTTAAGGGTTGTTGTACCCAGAAAGCCGACGTCATTGTCGTAGTAATAACCTGATTTGCCAGATGGAAGGCTTTAATGCAGCACGGGTCTGATGATTGAAGGCTGTCATGTTAATGTGAAGCTCCAGTAAAAATGAGGACTTTCTATCTCTCAGGCATGCCTAAGTGCACTTACAGACAAAACTATGAACATAGAAATGTACACACACACACACACACACATACACACACACACACACACACACACACACACACACACACACACACACACACACACACACACACACACACACACACACACACACACAGAGCATAGTGTGCATTAAGCGAAGCATTAAAGTCAAATTCCCATAGAGGATGTAGAGCTGATCTGCCAGCTGCCTTCTAATCCACTCTCGAGATGGATAGTGTGTGTTTGTGTATGTGTGTGTGTGTGTGTGTGTGTGTGTGTGGGTGTGTGTGTGTGTGTGTGTGTGTGTGTGTGTGTGTGTGAGAGAGAGAGAGAGAGAGAGAGAGAAAGCTCTGTATGACAAAAATGTACATCCAGCATAAGCCATGCCATTTACTAATTAGGTGTCATTGTTTTAAATGTATTTGCCTTTCAAAAACATGCCAGTAATGCGAGTAGTAATGTGTTTTTATGCTCCTTATGAATGTACACAGAGTTGTTGAGTAAATGGTTTCTGAATATAAAAGCACCTACTTTTATACTTTATGCCTACTCAAATAACATCCTTTTTGAAGACGTATTTCTGGGTTTTAATTAAAATGATAGTAAAATACTTCCCAAATATGATTGTAATGATGTGCTGCCACTATCAAGATTTACACTGGGAAAGTTTCTTGTATTTAGAATCGGGTTAAACAAATACACTTATGTCGATCGGCTGCGTGTTGATTTCATTCAAGAATTTTCTTGTTATGCAGTGTCTGAGACAGAGATTTTAAATCTCACGTGTAATTATTTAGACCACGAAATCTGCATAAGCACAGTCAAACATGGAGGTAGAAGCTTAATTAAAGCTTTGAGGTTGTTTTGGAGCAGAAAAAGTTGATTGTGGTTAAAAGAAATCCTGAACCAACATGGCTACCATTCCATTCTTCAACACCATACAAGTCCGATATATAAAGACAGTTTATATATGGAAGTATGTAAATGACCAGCACTGAAATAAATAATCCAGTAATCATTATGAATATGATCAGATTATATACTATACATCTGGTGTAAACAATAATGTTAAATATTAATTATTACATCCCTGGTGGTCTAGTGGTTAGGATGCGGCGCTCTCACTGCTGTGGCCTGGGTTTGATCCCCGGTCAGGAAACCATCCCCTGCCACTCTTAGTGCCGGTCCCAAGCCCGGATAAATGGGGAGGGTTGCGTTAGGAATGACATCCAGTGTAAAAGCCGAAAAAAAGATTTATTACTCCTTAAATGTTAAATATATTCATCAAAATTCTCTTGTTTGTTAAGGTCAAGGTTTGTTGATCATACTTGCCAAATTTGGCCTTAATTGAATATTATTTGTTGAGAAAACACTTTTTGACTAAATCCAATGCAGTCAACTGGACCCATCTTTGGTGCTCGGTGCCCTAAAAACATAATAGTCCCGGGAATGTACAACAAACATGTAGATGTTCGAAGGATGATGCTGATGTGTTGATTTATAGAAAATAATCCTGAGTGCTTGTTGGTTATTAAGGATTTCGCAGCTTTTAACACATTATTCACAGCTTTGCGTTTGGAAAGAGCTGCCAAAAGAAACAGTATGTTGGTGGATATAATGAGGTTTTAGTGCTTCAGCAGGAGCGTAAATAGAAAATGTGCCAATTACAGATGCCGATTTAATTAAAGATTCATGTTGATGATGTTAATGAGAAATGTTCGCTTCTCTTTTACAGAAGCCAGACTGTCCTGCACCAGTTTTGCTGCCCCGCCCCTGAAGCTCCTGAAGGTGATCATGTTGGCTGTTCGAGGTGAGTATAAAGTCCTAGTACAAAGCTTGTGGCAAAAAATGTGAAAATCCAATATTGTGTTGCCAAACAGGCAAACAAGTGGATTAAAGCAAATGAGAATCAAAGTCTTGAAGCAAACAGAGGTCCAAATCCAAAAAACTGACTATACAGTAGTTCACTACTTTCAGGAGATGAATATTCATCACTTGTGGTTAACATCAGCACACTAGATTGTTGCTTAAAATGACGAGCATGGTGGCGTCAATGTTTTTCTTTTCACCTCCTAGGTCGATTTCACAGACAAAAAAATGACATAATTCCGACTTCCCAATTCTGAGATAAATCAAATGCAAATCAGATAACAGGATCCTATAAAACACTCTATTAAAGGGTTTAAAGTTAATGCTACATGGGTTCATTGGCGATAATAATCAAATCAGAACCAAATCCACGATCCCGGACAAACTGGACATCACCGATCAGGCTCTTCAGTGCGGATTCTGGAACACGATTCTTTTGTTTAAAATAGAATTTCGAAGAGAAGATGAGGGTTAGCTCAGGCTGTGAGGAAAATATCATCTGACATGAGAAAAGGCAAAGGGATTGTGCTAGTAAGTCTTCTCTGGTGAATTTAGAAACTCTAGTGAAAAGAAAACGGGAGATATTGTGTGTGTGTGTGTGTGTGTGTGTGTGTGTGTGTGTGTGTGTGTGTGTGTGTGTGTGTGTGTGTGTGTGGGTGGGTGTGTGTGTGTGTTTATCAGAGAGAGAGAATGCTCCGAAAGTGTGCCAAGAGAACAGAACACAAATAGAGAGGTGATATGAGAGACATGTATGCTTTTGGGAGAGAGGGATTGTGTGTTTGTGTGAGAGGAAAAACATGAGAGAGAGGGTGTGTGTGTGTGTGTGTGTGTGTGTGTGTGTGTGTGTGTGTGTGTGTGTGTGTGTGTATGAGTATGTTATGGAAAAATGGATGCACACACACACACACACACACACACACACACACACACACACACACACACACACACACACACACACACACACACACACACAGTAATTCTACTCGGATTATGTAAACGTCTTTACCAGTAGCACATCACCATTCCTTTAATCATCATCCCCCCTTTAATCATCATCAGTCCTTTAAAGCTTCAGCCCAGAGTTTGGCAGAATGGTTTTTCGAACATTGCAAGAACTTTTGATCAATCTGTCTCATGCGCACATTTGAGCACATTATTATTATAATTTTTTTCATATGTAATGTTTATGAATGCAATGCAATGTTGGTGCAACCTTTGAACCAAACACTTTGTGAATAATTGAGAAATTTCTAATAATTTTTCATTTTTTCATTTTTATTTGTATTTTTTGTCTAATAGCAGTTTTACACAGATAAAGTGGTTATAAGGTTGTAGTAGGCTGGAGATGTTAATTACAGTCCAAATCCATCCTCAAAGTTCTCAGAGTTGCTCAGCGGCTTCATGGATCTAAATTTGGGGTCAACCATGAAGTCAACCATCATTACATGAATGAAGTCAACTGTCATAACATGCTTTCAGAACATCACAGGAACATTATTTATGCATGGGTACAGTATGACCTTCTTCAAATTTCTATGTTCATACCATTTGTGATCATTCCATAACTTGTTGGAATTGTTGAAGATGTAGTCAAATGCATTATGAAAACAGTGCTGCCAGAGAATGTAGTCTACTGTGAGCATGGCTTTTCAGCTGACCTCCAACATCTGTGGAGACCTTTAGGTTTGCCCACGGAATAAATTACACCTTATAATACGCTCCAGTCTTTAGAGAAGGCTTTCCACTAGATTTGTGTGGTTTCAAGGATTGATCAGTGAGATCAAAGCCTGATGTTTGGGTGAGGATGTCTGAGGTTCAGTCGATGTTCTAGTTCTTCCCAAAGGTGCTCAGTGGGGTTGAGGTCAGGGATCTGCACAGGAGTTCTTCCCACACTGAACTTGATGAGCCATGTCATGATGCTGCAACAGGTTTGAGCTTTGAAATTCCTGGAAAAAAGGATGGTTTTCTTACTATGTGAATAATAACATTGTGGAAGGAGTAGCTCAGTAGTTAAGGTGTTGTTGTTCTGATCAGAAGGTCGTGAGTTCAAATCCCACTGCTGGGCCCTTGAGCGAGGCCCTTAACGCTCAACTGTATGAATGAAATAATTGTAAGTCTGGATAAGAGTGTCTGCCAAATGATATAAATGTAACATCACAAAATTCATTATTAACTATTGTGTCACATAGTGACTATACATGATGAAATCAATACATCCCAGTGATGTTAGGAAGCTAGGTCAGAGGTCAGGATCAGCCATGATACAGCAGAGGGTTAAGGGCCTTACTCAAGGGCCCCAAGAATGGCACCTTGCCAGTACTGGGACTTGTACCTTCCTTACTTGGGTCAGTAACCCAGAACCTTAACCACTGACTGGTAGAAATATAGCTACCAATATAAATCAATAACTTGTTTAGTTATTATTATAACTATAAAAAGAAACCAATAGCTCGTATAGTTACTAGTGTAGCTGCATCATATAGTATAGTATCTCTTCATCAGGCACCTGTTAGTGGGTGGATATATTTATTATAACATTTTTTCCTCAAATTTGTTTTGTTAGAAGCGGGAAAAATGGTGAGCGCAAGGATTTGAGCGAGTTCGTCAAGAGCCAAATTGTGATGTCTAGACGACTGGGTCAGTGCATTAATCAATATCTGTAAACCAAAGTATTTATTGGACCTCACTAAGTTCTTTATCCTGGTTCCAGTGCATTTTCATCCTGGTTCCAGAGGGTTTCTGCTTTAAAATCAGTGCAGGATGCTGGTAATGGTTGACTTTGTATCAGACACAGTCATGATACCTCAATTAGATTTTATCTGATAACATTGTTCTGTGTAAAACCTTTTATCTTTACTCCCGAACATGGTGAATAGAGCAATTATTATTATTATTATTATATAGAAAAATCAAAAGATTATATACATTTTTCACCCTTTAATAGCGCTTTAGGGTATCATGTTCAGCTACAGCTTCTTAGTTCTGCACACTCTATGAAATACAGTATGTTTCCTGTGAGTGTGTGAAAGAGTGTGTTTCAGGTATTAGAGTACTTACTGACTGTTGTGCTGACAAAGTACCCAGTCAGCAGAGCATGTTTTATGCAATAAAAGTCTCTTTACGTTTGCTTTCAGAGGAAAAGTGGTGTGCTGGGAGGTTTCTTCGCTTCTGAGGTTTTGCTGAGCAAAGTACACAGACGAACCCTTTGCTCTTTTGACACTCACATGCTTTATAACGCAGAGAATTACACAACAATGTGCGTTCGTTTTGTATGAAATGTAATAGTCCTCTTTAGGCAGAGTTTATTTTTCAGTGAAAAGATGATCACTCCTGTTTCGTGCCTTTGTTAAAAGACGCCATGTTGCGCTAAGTGAAACGCCATGATGGATTAGCTCACCGTCAGACTGCGAGTCAAACATCATTACTGTAAATGACAAGCTTGAAAACACAGTTGGTTTAGCCAGACAAGTTCTTGCACGGATTGGCTCTCACTTGACAGACTGTGAACAGTGTGAATTGAGATTCTTCAGCCTGTGGCATCTTACACAGCCCCTTTATTGTTCTAACTTTACAACACAGGTGTCAAAGCTATAAACCAAAGGACAATAATGACCTGCTGTCTTGTTGTATTGGACTCATGGGAATATTTACTACTAAAATTAATACTGCTTAATATTGGTAGAGTCCAGTTTAGCGTAATATTCAGACCACAGGTAATTCATGATTATTTGTATTGCGCTATTAACAATCAACATTCTCTCAAAGCAGCTTTACACAGATAATACAGTGATAAAGAATGAATAAAATAGTTCTTTATAAGTGTAGGTTCCCTAACGAGTAAGCTGGTGGCGACTGTGACAAAGGAAAACTCCCCGAGATGTCATAAAGAAGAAACCTTAAGAGGACCCAGACTCGATCCGTCCTCATCTGGGTGGCACCAAATGTCCTGAGTCAGTGAAGCAGATTGTTGACTTTAACTACAGTTCAAATCCATCCTCAAAGCTGCTGTGTTACTTTGTTATTTCATGGATCTCCAGACTGTTGACTAGAAGCCACCCCCAGCTGCACAGAGTGGCCTCCAATCGAAGAGAACACCATCCAGATGCAGGCCGGGACCTTCAGTGTAAAAGTGTTGAGAAAGAAATAGTCCTGTGATGTTAGAAGGCTGAGATTAGACACAATACAACACCCATAGGGCACAAAGGGTTAGAGGCCTTGCTCAAGGGCCCAAGACAGACAGCTTGGCGATAATGGTGCTTGAACCTCTAACCTTCCAATCAGTAACCCAGGGCCTTGACTACTGAGATACCACTTCTTCTTTTACTAGGAAGAGAAGCCAATCCGTTTGTACAAAGGTCAGAAGTAGCAACGTATTATCATTATACAATTACTAAAATTACTAGCGCTGCCAATACTAATGGGCATTGTGATAAATAACCGTTTTTAATGAAAACCTCAGCTGTAAAAATTGTTCCTCTGAAGATCTCGATAGCCCTGCGACCGAGTCACGCAGCACATCATGATGTAATTAAGCAGTGTTAATTATCTCAGAGGAAGCAATGGTCTTCGGGATTGATTAGAAGACTGTAAATGTAGGTCAATCAGTTCTCAGAAGTCTGAGAACAAGTCGCAGAATTCTGCAGTGGTGGGTTGATGTAGAACCGGCTAGATCAAACTCAAAACAGCTTCAGCAGACGTTTGCTTTTTCGGCAGATTGATGATGAACGGCACCGCTGTGACGGTTTGATGGATAACACCCGGATTTTAGACATCATCTGAAGAACAGCAGGAGAAGCGAACTGAGAGCGAGCGAAAGCCACTCGATCTGACTGAAGTAGAAAATAGACACTCTATAAACCTGTCAGTCTTAATGACAATGTTCACTCCCCTCTATCACTGTAAGTGGCAGAAAATCCCCCAAATTACCCAGTCTTCATGCAAATCCCAAACCTTTACAGCATGCACGGGGATGGATGAAATGACAGAGATCTTAGCACTGAGGAATAGGAAGAACTACATAGACTGTGTATGAAATATATAATTATTTAATTGAAATCATTTCTCATCGTAGTACTATTACAGATATTACACTCACACACTGATTATATGCCCATTTCTATTTAAAGGAAAAATATTTGATGCAAAACGAGGATTAAAAGGATTTATTTCTTCTCTGTACCCCTATGATTTAAAAAATGCTGATGAATTTTTAATCACTTGGATTTGGTTCTAAAAGATTCAGAAATCTCTTTAAAAACAATGCAGTCTTCTCACTATTCATTCTAGCAGTTATTTTTTATTTTCTATTACATTTACTAATCTTTATTTTCCAAACACAATATTTTCAGCTGCCTATTAAGATTCCACATTTCTAACTCTAACTGTGTTATCTTTAGGATTTTCCGGGTTTATGTTGAAATTTTCTGGTTTGTTGAAATAAGCCCCTGCACCTCACTGGATCATGTCATGTGACTGTTTTGTATCACTTGTTTTGTATCTTTGTCTCAGTTTACACTTATTGTCCAGCATCTCAATACACCAAAGGTTACAGTGATCTTGTTTTCTTTCCTCTGCATTTTATGTTGCATTGTAATTCCTTACTGAAATCAACTCGCTTTTTCACGTATCTGTATTTTACTGAAGTATTTCCATTTGGGGAGATTTTTACTACAAGTTCACTACTTTTCAAAGTCAAATATCGTACTTTTTACTCGACTACATTTGAGTTAAAATGTAACATACAGTTCAGCGTCAGAGTAACAGCCAGCAGAACATTTTGAAAGGAATAAATGAACAAAACTCATCAAGAAAATCATGATTTTTGTAATAGATATCAATCAGTGTTTGACTCATTAGAATCATTCTATTAATAGATCGGTTTGCTGAGAGTCACATTCGAGTCTTTTCACATAAACTTGAGTTGATTAAGCAAAAAGTCTTTTGATCAAAATTATAATAGGAACATTATAGCCATAATAAATCATAGTACTTTGAATACTTAAGTACATTTGAAGGCAAATACTTTTGTACTTTAACTCAAGTGAAAGTTAAAGGGACACTTTTACTTTTCCTGGAGTCAGATTTTACACAGGTACATGAGGTACTTTAACTCAGGTACATGGTTTATTTGACTGCACCAAGTCCCGAAATTCACCACCCATTCTTTCCGACTCCTGAAGTTATCAGAAATTACACCCTGCAATTTAGCTCTACCCCATAAAGCTTTTTCTTTAAAATTAAAGCAAGGGTTTGCCGGCGGTTTTATCGGAAATCCAATGTGCCGTACAGACAGCTGAGAGATTTAAATGAACTACTTTTGTGTGT
The DNA here is from genome assembly GCF_946808225.1 of Silurus aristotelis. NCBI lineage: Eukaryota > Metazoa > Chordata > Actinopteri > Siluriformes > Siluridae > Silurus > Silurus aristotelis. The sequence goes on from NC_139583.1 coordinate 27,563,139, forward strand.
TTCCATGCATTTAAACAGCTTAAAAAACATACATCAAAACACAACAACAGACTCATAAAGCAAAGGTTTAAATAAAGCCCTAATTGTGCCATGATACATCGACCAGGCATAATTTTATGTATGTAAAATGGAAACAAAAAAATTTAGTTATAAATAGCCCTGTATATTCATGTTAATTTAGCGTCTCGGATTAACAGTCCAACTCTCGTATGATCTTACTGCAGTAAAACCAGCACACAGGACTATTATATATATATATGTAATACTTTATACATTCCCAAAACATGAATTTCTGCATAGAACATTGACAAATACAGAAAGTGAACTAAGACATGATTCTTCTTAGGACAAATCCCTGTATACACTCAGAGCAGCTCTTACATTCATTTTTACCAGTGTGCACAAATTATTAGTATTAACTCCTCACAGTGTGTGATTAAGTCTCCTCTGAATATGGCCCTTGTGTAGGTATAATAAATGGAAAAGTTTGTGGGATCAGTATGTGCTTTTTAAACATTGCATTCCTCATTTAATTCCAATTTACTGTTATAATTTGGTGTTCATGTGGAGATTTGTAGAGATTCGTTCAGGGTGTAGTAAAGTCTGGTACTGATGTAGGTGAGGTGAGGAGACCTGGGGTGCAGTTAGCATTCACATCACAACTCTACAGCAGTAAATCTTCCACGCAGTATAAACCACATATTGCTGGAAAAGTTGTGTCACAATACCTTTGTCCAAGTAATGTATACAACTCAAAAATCGCTACATCTTGATTGCTGTAAAACCAGTGTTGGACAGTAAGGAAGTAAAAGTAATTTGTTAGTGTATTTAAGTAGCTTTTTCGCGTATCTGTACTTTACTGAAGTATTTCCGTTTGGGTAGACTTTCACTTTAACTTCACCTCATTTCAAAGTCAAATATTAAACTTTTTTTTTTGTGGCGTTTTTTTTATATATAAGTGGATAAAAACTTAACTGCTCAAGCACACAGCAAGCCACCAATCAGGGTACAGCTCTGTTTTAAACTTGTTTTGATTGCCGCTTGGCAGTGGCGCATTCCGGCGACAGAGGCAGCAGCCCAGAGTGGCATCTTGCCTGGGGTCACGTTCTAAAGAGCGCTGAATCCAAAATATGAAATTATGGATGACAAAATAAGGGTCTAATTTAGGTCCAATTCAGACAAAAGAGGAAAGGAGTAGAGGGGAAATGTGCAAAAGATAAAGGTGTGTATGCAGCTCTATCACTCATTTCTCATTATGATGAGAGTATTGGCTAAAGCTGCCTATCATCAATGCTGCGTTGCCTGCTATGCTTTTACACATAGAGCAACATTTATTTTAGTTTGCATGACATTATAATTCAAATGATTTATTTGATCATAATAGGTGTAGCAAAAAACGATTACAACTTTACTAGTCTAGTTGGAAACAGAACTTATTGATTTGGTTACCTTCAATTGAGGTGATGTCATAAAGGTTTTCTGTGATTGCAATAAATAAAAGACATATATTATAAGGATATAGATGTTGTATGTATCTTATGGCTACAATTATTGTTGGGTTCTTGGTTCTGAGAGTTTAATAAATTGTGCACAATGATGTGTATTTAATTGTGCAATAAATGCATTTAGGATGATATTTATACATGTAATGGGGGGATTTCTTTTCGGCTTCTCCCGTTAGGGGTCGCCACAGCAGATCCTCCGCACGTTTGATTTGGCACATGTTTTACGCTGGATGCCCTTCCTAACGCAACCCTCCCCAATTTATCCGGGCTTGGGACCGGCACTAAGAGTGGCTGGGGATGGTTCCCTGACCGGGAATCGAACCCGGGTCGCAGCGCTGGGAGCGCTGCATCTTAACCACTAGACCACCAGGGGACCTATTTACACATGTATTATGTGCTCAGAAATGTATCCAAATTTGTGGACTGCTCTGAGAATATTTCATACTCATCCAGTGACGGTAGCTGAAGCAGAGAGGAGCTTTTCAAAGCTAAAACTAATCAACGGGGGAGACGTTGGGTCATGGCGTGGTTCACTCAAGGCGTCATTAAAGCTAGAACTCCCATTGGTGGTATCTACTTATCACGAAAATACAGTTCAGCGTCGGTTAAACAGCAAGCAGGACATTTTGAGAGGAATAACGATCGAAGAATCTTCTGAATCTAACTTTCCACAACACCCGTGGCCTTGTTCGTGGTTTTTTTTATTATTATTTGTTGAAAAAAAAGTTTTTGGGCTCATGATAATTTATTAGATATCAATCAGTGTTTGAGTAATTAATATCATTCTATTTATAGATCAGTGTGCTGAGAGTCACATTGGAGTCTTTTATGTAGAGAATCCACATTATTTTTGGATACTAAGACATAATTAAAATAAGTATTTTAAATTTTTTATAATAAAGTAAACGCTGTTATTTTGTCTTCAACTGTCAGGAAAACAATGTTCCCCAAATTTAATGACTGCTGTCTTTGGCCAAATCGTGTCCTGCGCACGCTGTCTAATCGGTACTTAAATCAAGAGATAAATTCACAGCTGGGATTAATTTCAGTATGAACTCCTCACTGCATGCCGTCACGTCTTCTCCGAGTACGGTAGCCCTTGGTATTGTTTACAAGCATCAGAAAAACAAGTACCTCAGACATCATCATTTGGTAGTTTTTCGGTTTTGTGTGCTAAACTGAGGGATAAAAAAATGTCTTTGTCCTTTTAGCAGTTCAATCCATCATGTTGAAGGAGTGGAGGAGAAAGAAGAGAAGGATGATGCTCAGTTGAGATCTAGATCCTGTCCACATACGCCGGACTACGAGCTCTCTCCTGATCTCAAACAAAAACAGGTACATTACAGTCCATGAACCTGGCTGTTAACATCTTCTACTAGAGACCTCTGAGTGTTATCGTACTAAATCTAATGTATTGGCTAATTATGTTGAGCAAAACATGTACAAAGTGTACAGAAGTCCTGATTTAAGATGGTCAATAAACTGAAGCATTTTGTGTCGTTGGGAAAAAGTAATCGTGAGAATAATGTCACATACAGGAAGGAAACAATGCATACATGTTCTTGATAGCTGAAGCAAATCTGCATGATACAAAGACCCCCTGAAAGTGAACCTCAAGCTTATGGCAGGTCAAAGGTGCTGAGGTGATTAAAGACTTTATATACATGTGGTAGCTCCCTGGGGAATTAAGATATTGGACTTTGGACCAGTCATGAGTTCAAATCCCAGTACCAGAAAAACAAAGCAGCAACTGCTGGGCCCTTGAGCAAGGCCCTTAATGCTAAACTACTAAGTTGTATAAATGATATAATTGTCAGGATGTTAAATAGACATTAGTAATGCTACATGCGAATATCAGCATTTTTCTAATCATAATTCCAATGAATGTTCTGATTATTTTGAGATCGTAAGGAATTATGAAATAAACTGTATTTCAATTGATAGTTTATTTATTTATTTATTAATTTTTTTATAAACTAGGCTCTCCAAATGTAATACCTGCCATTCAGTCATACTGATTCACACCATTAAAATTAGTGCAGAAAAGTTTTGAGTTGGTAAATAAGAGACAATAAAGTATTGTAATAACCGTATCCGACAATTTTAGTTGTATTATTATCGAATTAATAATGCCTTCCTACTCCACCTGCCCAGTATTGTGCTTTGTGCCACCAAAAAAACATCCCTGACTTGATATGTGAACTCCAAAAAACCGACGATGTTCTGAAGTATCTGGGACCAGGATATAGGTGGATGTAGGGCCTCCAAATACTTGAGATCTGGGGAATTTCAACACCTTGAACTCCTGGCCATGTTCCTCAAACCATTCCTGAACAATTTTGCAATGGGACAGGGGGCATAATCCTGCTGAAACAAGCCATAGTCATGGGGAAATACTTTTACTTCCATATTCTTTTGGCCAGTTTTGTTGTAGCTTTGTGGAAGATTTATTTTTAGTTCTATAGTTTTTGTAAGGACATGCATAGTTTGTATAGTTTTTGTAATTACATTAACCAAGAGATTTGTAAAAGGGTTATACCAAGCGTAATATACTGTATATGCATAATTCCTTTAGCGGTTTTCAGGTCTACTGGACCATAAGAGATATTTTTAGGTGCTACTATGCAATTAGCTGATTAGGTAGATTATATGCAATCAAAGTTCTGTGAGCTTTCAGATATATCTGGTTTACATGCACAGGATATGAGTAAATCGCTTCAGTAAACTTCATAATGCGTAAACACAACCTGGCATCTTACATCTTGCAGCCGAAAACGTTCTAAAATTAGACGTTAATTGCAGCTAATGTGCGAAACACTTTTTATGGGATGTGTAGATCAGCTTGTACTTTTATTGTGGGTATTTTTAAACAAATACACCATTAACAAACCAGGGAATCTGAAAATGTGTTTTCCGTTGATGGTTCCATACCTCATGATGCGATAACTATTTGGATTTATTAACGTTTTGGTAGCTCCATGACGCATTTCACTTTTTCATCATGTAGCCCCAGATGATCAAGACATGTAGCAATTTTTTAACTATAAAAATTTTATGGACAAAAGTTTTGGGACACCTGACTTTTTAAGCCACATGTGATTTTTCCCCAAACTGTTACCACAATAGTGGAGGCACACAAGTGTATTAGACGTCTTTGAATGTGGTAGCATGAAATTTTACCTTCCCTTGAACTAGAAGACCCAAACCTGTTCCAGCAGAACAATGCCCCATAGCTCCATGAAGATATGATTTAAATGGGTTGAAGTGGAAGATCTCCAGCTATAGAGCTCTGACCTCAACCCTATTGAACACATTTGGGGTGAATGTGCACACTGACTGCACCCCAGGCCTTCTCACCTCACCTACATCAGTAACTGTAGTTCTACTGTATTTTCAACACCAGAGGTGTCCAGTGTTTTCCATAAATTGCTGGCGTAGTTTTCATTCTGATTCCACCTGTATAATGAAGCTGATCTTGGCTTTCAATAGAGCTGTGGCTACTGCTTGCATGGAATAAAAACCTGTAAATACACCAGCCCTATCAAGGTAACACTTGGCACCTCTGATGATTAGAGATGGACCTTCTCATGAAGAACAAGGACAGAACCCAGCCTGGTTTTCGTTCGATTTTATGGCTCATTTGGTATATGATTAGTTGGCGATCTGCTCATTTGTGTGCAGGCTGTTAAATTACGTGTGAATGTAGTGGGAGTGAGGTGCTTATTACAGTCATGTGGAAAGTAGGGGGCAGAAAGACGACTTAAATGAGATTTTTACATGTGATAATTATTCTAGCCATGGTGAGTTCCAGAAGCGTAAAACTTGAGAGGCTGTAAAAAAATAAAATAAACAGTTTTTAATGCAGGACCAAAGAGTGTGAACATTTACACATGTTTACTGTATATTCATGCATTTATTTCAATACTATGTTGTTTTTATTATTATAACAGCTCATGCAGGGACTTGTAGATGTAAATTCACTTCTATATACAGTAGAAATGAAGTTCTTTAGAATTCATGGAAGTCTCAAGTACCAGTAAGAGTTAGTAGTAAAGGTGTAAATTCCCCCATTAAAGTCTTTCGAGCTGATGAGTTTTCCACTTTTCTGTAATATGATGAGAGATAATTAATATGCATTTAAACAGAGGTTGTTGGAATAAACGTGTATGACTGTACGTCCTACTGGGAACTTATTTGCTAGACAAGATGCTCCACAACATAAAGTGTTGCTATAAAGAGACATAAATAAATATATAACAGTAATGAACTGCAACATCAGCATACTGTGGGTTATTTTACTATAGCATCAGATAAAGTTCAAAAATATAACCATGTGTTATCATTTAAAGACTTTCAGTAAATTATGCCATATTTTTGCATATTTAAACTATTAATTAATTCGTTAATGAACACTGGGTTGTGCAGTAAAACCTGTCAATAAATAATCTTCAATATCCCGAGTGTTTTTCAGTTTTTATACAGAAATATTATTTGTGGCGTTTTTTTAAATAATTTATTTATTTTTCTTTTATACACCCGAATTAATTATCCACTTCGCTGCAGTCTGAACTTAAGAGAAAGGGTTACACGCTGCTGCATGTGGGAGTACTTGCTAAAATCAGCATGCTGTTAAAGGTTGGCGATCAAGCATGTTTCCATGGGAACGAGTTAAAATAAAAAGAGTAAAGTAAATAACCTTTCCAGTGCGAAGGAGTGCAAATGTGTTATGCGTTCATCCTGGTATTCTGTCACAAACTCATCACTTTATCTCTGTTTCTATTTTTTCCTCATTCCTTCCCTCCCTCTCTTTCTCTCTGTCTTGTTGCAGATAGAGGATTTGGAGCAGAAGTACGGCGGTGCACTGATTTCACGCCGCGCTGCCTGTAAGATCCAGACGGCGTTCCGTCAGTACCAGCTCAGCAAGAACTTCCAGAAGATCTGTAACTCGGTTCTGGAAAGCGGCATTCCGAGACGCATGTCTATGCGCAGGGTGCGGGTGCAGAGAGGCGGCTTCTCTGCTGAGCGTGCACTGATGGAGGGATGTTCTCTCATGGGCATACCACTCACACACAACAGCTCCATGTCCACAAGTGCCACCAACACACTCACAAACCTGGAGGACACCTTCAGCGACCAGGTACAGCTTTAAAATGATAAAGAGTATCTTTAGATTACATTCACAAAAGATCAGGTCAGATCTCGGACCACACGTGCCAGGATTGGTCCGAGGAATCATCTAAACCAATCGTTTGTATGTCTCGCTTTGCAGCATCCTACACAATTCTCTTCTTTCTATTTTGCTCTATTGTATTTTTCAGGTCCAGTCTTTAGCCCGCTCCATAGACGAGGCCTTGAGCAGCTGGACCTCTGTGCATGACGGAGAGGGGGCAGGAACCTCAGTGACTACGCCCCCGGGATCGGTCACCGAGGGCTTGCTGATTGACTCTACCAGCCTTCAATCGGCCACGCAGAACGCCCATGCAGAAAACATTCCTCGTAGCGCCAGCAAGCTCATGATGGCCTTCAGAGACGTGACGGTGCAAATCGACAACCACAACTTTCGCCTGTCCTCCTCGGTGCTCGAGTCGGTTTCCCTAGGCAACGGCATCTCCAAGGAAACTGCCACGGAGCCTCAGGCAGGGGTGCAGAGTGGGGGTCAATCAGAATCATCCACCACGATTGAGTCTGAGTTCCCAGCCCCGCCCCCTAGTGAGGAGATAGCGCTGGATCAGCAGGCGATCGGCGAAGAAGCCGGATCTGTAAGGTCGGCCTGGGAGAAGCCACTGACAAATCAGAGCGTCTCAGAGAACAGCTCCGAGCCAATCAGCAGCAGCAGCACGTCCACTTCGGCATGCGAGAATATGATCATGTCCTTACCACGTACACACTGCCCAGACACGCACTGTGGGATGTTCTCCACAGACGTCGCACGCAAGCGACTCTACCGCATCGGACTCAACCTGTTTAACATGTGAGTATCAGACGTACCTTATGTACAATCTCCTTACTTTACTTTCTGGCTTTTATTTCAGAAACATTCACATCCTTCACACCACATTTTCGAACATTACTACATTACTCTATCACACACAAAGTCATACATGTAATTAAATTCAATTCAAAAGTTTATTTCTATTGCGTTTTTCACATTGAACATTGTCTCAAAGCAGCTTTATAGAAAGTAAGAATTCTAGAACAAAAAAATTTAATATACATTAATATGCACAGCCTGGGGCTACTGTGGCAAGGAAAAGCTCCATTAGATAGTAAGAGGCAGAAACCTTGAGAGGAACCAAACTCAAAAGGGAAACCCATCCTCATCTGGGTGACACCAAGAGTGTGATTGAGAAGTATCATGAGCATCAGAGTGTGTGATTATGGGGAATGTGCTTTCTACTGTCAGTTGAAGTTGTGGAACCAGGTGCTCCTATATGCCAGAGCCTTTAAATGTTCAATGATGAAGAAACAGCACATGTAGGTTGCACAAAAGATTTATTTTGAATATTGATTAAAATGTTGTTTAGCCTCAAAGACCAATGTGTAAAATCTCCATGAAGTGGGATACAACTGGCACTGGCACAATCTATGGTCGGCACTGGGGACTCCTTCCAGAAAAGCAAATTTTATATCTCATTATAGAAAATTGCATCATATTAACAGCTTAGAATTCTCCATTCTGAAAATCTGTGTGGAACATCTGGAAGATCCTGTGTTACCGAAGCTGTAACTGTAAACACAATAACACCACAAGCTAACAGAAGCATTTTAATACTATATTATGCAATCATGTGGCCTGTGGTGACTAACTAATGACTAAATATTATGTCTATTTTTCCTGAGGAAAAAAAAAATGCAATAATGATCATTTGTTTGTTTCACACATCTCTTCAGCCTCCCACTCAGAACATTTGTTTCTCAAAACAAGACCGGCCTGCTTGCTCTGATTATGTCCTTTTTTCCCTGTGCTCACATTAATAATGTAGCTACATCCTAGTACACACACACAGACACACAGACATCTATTGGATTGACACAGCAGTTGATTTCTGGACACTCCTTTTAACATGGTTGCCATAGTAACCAGGTGAGCTCTTCCATCAAAGGTCACATTCAGGCGATTTCTCTGGGGAGACCAAAAAATGGCATTTGATGATATTCAGGTACATTTAACTTTAAGGCATTTGGCAGACGCCCTCATCCAGAGGGCGTCTTATCATGTATTTTATTAATACAACTGAGCCGCTATGGGGATTAAGGGTCTTTCTATGGGGCCCAAGAGGGGAAGCTTGGTGCGGCTGGGATCTGGACACACAAACTATGGATTTAAAGTCCAATTTCATGAACCACTAAGCTACATAAACATAAAAACCTTCTACGATGTGGTTGATCAGCAGGGTACTGGTATTGACAGAGATACATACTAGAAGTTGTATAGACTAAAAGCCAAATTGACGAAAAACCCTGAGGTGATTGGGTGTTATGATTGGAAAAAAATGGACGTGGATGCTTAGAGGACTTTGAAGTGTAATTCAAATCCCAGCCACACAATGCTTCCATTCCTGGACCCCTTAGAAAGTAAGTTGCTGGTCCTGGTCCACATGTATGATCTCGCAGGTGCCCATGACTGGCTAGTGAGAGAGTAGGCCATCCCTCGCACAAAGAAAAGCACGGCCAGATTTGCTCATTTGGACCACGCCGATTTGAATTTGATGACTCTTGACACATTTACACTCAATAGGAACGTTTCCTATTTTTTCTTTTACACTCCATAGGAACTATTTTCCTTTCAAACTCTATAAGAAAGATGCCTGTTCTGTTATTCATCCTGTAGTAATTTTTCCAAAATAATATATCCATCAAATCCATGTTCTGTAGTGGTTCATTCCTGTTCAAATACATGATTGATTATTGACTGCTGTTATAGACATTTTATCCCCCATCTATCATTTAACTACAGAATAAGGAGATTCGGTGCCTGTGTCCTTTTAGTGGCATAATTACATTTTTTTAAGTTCAAATTTTACCTCATATTAGTGTCATACACAGGCGTATTATTTTGCACATTTATTGCAGATTTACTTTTATCATTAACAGCCTGAAAATCTGAATCCTGTGCGTACAAGTGTGATTTGATGCTCTCTTTTTTGCCCAAATAACACAGCCTAGTCATCTACTGTTTATTTAATTACAGGTTAGTATAAATACAGAGCCTGGGGGAAAAAAAAACTGTGCAACACTGTTATGCTAATAAGATTTAGTAGGTAATTATCAGAGGCACTGGATAATTAACATGTAGCTGAACTGTCTCTGTTTTGACATGCACTTACTCGACCTGACTCTGAATTTATTCTACTTTCACACATTTAGGGCTTGATCACGTCGATTTATTCGTGTGTGAGTATTGTATTGTTCTGTATTATTATAATATTGTACATTACTAGCTGACTCATCTAGGAGACTCACTCACAATGCCTGCTTTTGACCACTGGAGAGACGTGGAGACCACTGGCCTGGCCATCTCACCTGCCCTCTGAGACACACCTGAGCCAAATATCGACAATTAGATAAAGAACATTGTCTCTGAGACGAGAATAGTTCCAGTTCCGGTCTGCCTGAAGACAGAAAAAATCCTGCCTCCTTTTAAAATAGCCCACAGGACGCAGTCTAGGAGATCTGGCGTCTTTTGACAAGGAAATTGCAGTCACAAAATGGCAGGCTGCATGGAAACATTAGCTCTAGTAAGCAAATTTAAAATAGAACACACATTTGACTGTATGTCTGTAAGTTTTAATGTAGTTTGGTGCTAGATTTAGATATAAATATACAAGCCTTACATACTGACTAGCCAAAAATCAACATGGCTAGCAAACTTGCTAATAATAACAATGCTAATGCTATTTGTAACTAGATACTCTATCTGGACAAATGTTTGTGGACACCTGACTAAGATTGGTATGTGCTTTTTAAACAGCCCATTGCAGATTTAAGGCCTATTTCTTGTTATAATAACCTTCACTCTTCTGGGAAGACATTCCACTAGATTTTGGAGTTTACTTGTTGAGAATTATTGAGACACATGGGTGTTAGTAAAGTCAGGTGAAAAGATGAGGAGATCTGGGGTGCAGTCAGCGTTCAAATCCACCCGAAAGGATTTCACTAGGATTTAGAGCTCTATAGCAGGAGATATTTCACTCCAAACCATGTAAAGCAGATCTTCATAGAGCAGGCTTCGTGCACAGAGGTCTTCTACTTAAAGTGTAGGGAAAATTTCATGCTAAGACATCGAATAGAATGTCCAATACTGTATCAGTTTGGGAAGAACCACATATGGCTGAAAAAAAGTCAGATGTACTTCCCAATACAATCTAGCTTACTTACTGGATATTCTCTGGACATGTTTGTGAACATTGGCTGGTTGATGACCATATTTTTTTAGATGGTTGCTTGTTTTTTTTTATGTTAGTTCCGCCACTGATGTTTATTTTTTCAATTCGGTTTAATTCATACAAGTAATTTTATTTGTATAGTCCTGTTAACAATCGACATGATCCCAAAGCAGCTTTACAGAAATCAATTATAACTTTTGAACTGAAGTCCCTAAATTTATCTCTAACCATCGAGTCAGTGGTGAGAAAAAAACTCCATGTGATGGTTTGAGGAAAAAAACTTATAGAGGAACCTGACACATAGTTTTACATGGACACTTATGGCATTTGGCAGATGCCCATAACCAGAGTGACTTACAAACATTGTGGCAATTTGATGGGGCTGGGATTTGAAATCATGACCTTCCGATCCTTCCGATCACTGAGCTCCATGTCCATGAACACCCATAGACACTGATTGTTCATTCGTTATAGTTCCATAATTGGTGAAGTTATAAAGTGTACACTGATAAAGACTTGAATGCAAAACTGTCCATGGAATTTGTAGTCTTAAGCCATTATAGCAAACTGTTTATATTAATTAACAGTGTAAATCTTCATGGAGTCGGTCACTAATTACTGTTTGCTTCGATTTTTTAATGTGATAATATAAAAAACAGGAACCATAACCAAGAAGAAATAACTTCATATTTTAAAAAGAAGACCATCTATCGAAATCAAAACGAGAAGTCGGCAATTATTCTATCAAAAGGCTGCACGTTGTGATTGGCTTACCCGATGTTTTCTGGCTTCCCTTGATGAGACATCCGCATAATTATATCTCTAGCACAGGTGTGTTCTGCATTCAAATCTTTACATGGATATGAGGGTGAAATATGAATGTAGGCTTCTACAGTATGATTATGGACCAGGTGGTTAAAATGCACAGACACATACAGCAATTATTATAGGAATATCAACTCCTAACTTCTCCTAAATTCTCCTAACTAAAGAATTCTCTACCAGACAGAGAAATGCAATTAAAAACTGAATTGAAATTGAAACAGTGAACATTGTCTCAAAGCAGCTTTATAGAGAAAGTTGTATAAAAGAATGTATAAGTTTAGTGCCTATAATTTTGTTCCTTATAATTGTAAGTTTGTCCTGTGATAGAAGAGTATCTGTGAGAGTGAAAGGGAAAGTTTATAGGACTGTGGTGAAACCTGAGATGTTGTATGGTTTAGAGACAGTGGCATTGATTAAAAGACAGAAGGTGGAGCTGGAGGTAGCAGAGCTGAAGATGTTGAGGTTTTCGTTGGGAGTGACGACGATGGAGAGGATTAGAACCGAGGTTTATTAGAGGGACAGCACATTTAGGACGTTTTGGAGACAAAGTGAGAGAAACCCGATTGAGATGGTTTGACATGTGCAGAGGAGGGACATGGGGTATATCAGTAGGAGAATGCTGAGGATGGAGCCACCAGGAAGAAGGAAAAGAAGAAGACCAAAGAGGAGGTTTATAGATGTGGTGAAGGAAGACATGCAGGTAGTTGGTTTGAAAGAGGCAGATGTAGAGGACAGGGGGGTATGGAGACGGATGATCCGCTGTGGTGACCCCTAATGGGAAAAGCCTTTGTCTGTAAATAAGCGATTCACTGGCAAGAAAAAACTCCCTGAGATGGCATGAGTAAGAATCCTTGAGAGGAACCAGACTCAAAAGAGAACCCGTCCTCATCTGGGTGACACAAAATGTCCATTCATTACAGTTCCATCATTGTTGTGAGGTGATAGGTGTTTAAAGGTGAGAAGATATAGGAGGATCGGATCATTTTATTTATTTTATTTTATTTTATTTTATATTTCATTTCTATTTTTCATGTTTACATGTTGGACAGTCGTAAAAAAAAGTGTATGTGAAATTTAAATTACTACTTGCACATGATTTATAGTACACAGTAAACATGACTGAAGCTACTTGCAGCTCATAGAAGGACCTGCATTCTAAATAAAATCCATCATTAGTGCAAAGTAAGGCTTTGAGCTGGATCAGGATGAAGTCAGATGGAGGTTCTGGGCCATTCAGTGGTGTGAGGTTACAAGTCTGGACAGGAAGCAGTGGGAGGCAGATGTTCCTCTGCATGCTCCATATGCTTCGTGAGGGTTATTAAAGAACACTGTGGTCCTAGCCCACTGTGTTAAACCTTCTCCCTGCTGTGGATTACATAAACCTGCTGCTCGTGTTCCTGCTCTGCACAACCGTGTCCTCATACTTCAGTGGATCTTGTTCTATAAATACACTTTTAAAAAAATACAGGTATATATTTGATTTTCTTTACAGTTTTCTTGTGACTGGGGGCAAAAAATTTGCATCAACACACGGTTTGTGGAGAAAGAGCAGAGCACCACAGGCTCGCAGCATTACAGTGCTTTTTCTCGTGAATGTGCTGATCAAGGCGCATTGTAGTCATGTGTGAAATTCACTTGGTGATTCAAAGCTTTATATTGATTTCTCACAGACTGGGAGCTGTTAAGTGCTCTTCTGCTGAACTGTGGCAACCAGCAGCAATGGAACTACACTAATGGATATTATAATGGATTCCAAATCCTTCACAATGACTATTGCAATCTAAATTACTCATGATCACCACACAATGACAAACCCCAAGCTTAGCGCTGCACTTCGGAGGCGACTGTTTTGGATTTTAATTACTTGTAACTTCCTGCTCTTCACCACAGAATGTTCAGGGTTTGAGGTCAGGAATAAAAATGGACGCTGACTTGTTTTGGCTTCTGTGTGAATATAAAAAAGCTGTTAAATACCTGCTTTTAAGATGCTCAATGCCTGATTTATTTTAAAAGTGGAGGTAGAAAAAGGCTGGGGCAGTTCAGTGTTTATTGCACATAGAATGCCTAGTGATGTATTTTTTGTCAGCCTTGGTCCAGATGGTCCAGATGTGTGTATGTGAGAAGGCACAATGCAAATGACAGACATTTACATTTATGGCAGTCCGTGCATTTAAAATTAAACTACTTATACATTTTACCTGCGGACTTTCGCGGGAAGGACAAAAGTGAGATATTGCGGGCGGGAGAAAATAATATTTTTGCAGGAGCGGGACTTCAAAATGCGTCCCGTGCAGGTCTCTACCACCTGGTTTTGAGAAGTGGACACAGCAGGCAAAATGTAATATCCAGACAGTATTTCTTTTCTGATGGTGATTGCATTTCAGTGCAGGATGACTGCAGCACACTGATAAAAGTGCAATTCCTTTCTGAAACAAACTCAGCATTTAATCTTTAACTGGTTTCCACTGATGGGATCAAGTAACATCAGAGGAATGTTATGAAGGTTTTGTGTGGGCCATGTTGTCCTCTTTAGTTGGACCAAAAGCAATACTGACTGTGTGTTTCAGGATTTTTTATTCTGTCCAGAACAGAATAGCCTGTTTCTGTCTACAAACTATAGCTACACCAGACATCAGGCTTTTTTTCTGGTTGAAACAGAATGTAAACTAACACTGACAGCAGCCTGCATGATGCACATCTTCATCACTGAACACAGCGAAACCTCAAAGAATTGCAGTCCTCAGTTGAAGCGTAAGTAAGTACACACTTTGTGCTCTGACCCACTTTGCCTTGTGTGCAGAAACCCAGACAAAGGCATCCAGTTCCTGATCTCACGAGGTTTCATCCCCGACACGGCCATAGGCGTGGCTCACTTCCTGCTGCAGAGGAAAGGCCTGAGCCGCCAGATGATCGGAGAGTTTCTGGGCAATAGCAAGAGGCAGTTCAACAGAGACGTTCTTGAGTGAGTGGACATTTTATCTCTGAACTTTCTTGAAAAAGAAATTCAGATTTCAGGAATTGTGATGTTTTTTTAGTTTCTTCGCCATGGGTCTTTCTTTCTTTCTTTCTTTCTTTCTTTCTTTCTTTCTTTCTTTCTTTCTTTCTTTCTTTCTTTCTTTCTTTCTTTCTTTCTTTCTTTCTTTCTTTCTTTCTTAGCTCTAATTTATTAATATGTAATAAATGGCTTCAGATTTTCCATTCTCACATCAGCTAAACCAAATAAAACATTGCGATGTCGCAGATGTTCTAGATGTTCTAGTGTTTCTATCCGGTTCTAAAGCGAAACACTGTATAATGTATTAGTGACGTTTCCTACAAACACACACACACCTTTAACTGAACATTGTCTCACAGCTGTGTGGTGGATGAGATGGATTTCTCCTTGCTGGAGCTGGACGAGGCTCTGCGGAAGTTTCAGGCTCATGTTCGTGTGCAGGGAGAAGCTCAGAAGGTGGAGAGGCTTATTGAAGCGTTCAGGTGAGAAAATATGTGGAAAAAACACAAAGTTAAAGGGAAAAACTATCAGAATTAGAAAGTTACTGACACCATGATTCTTTTCCTTTAACAGCATGTTCATGTATACTATTACAATCTCTTTTTAATGAAGGTCTTATCATACTTTTGATCTATTTATAGTTACATTTATTGTTGTGGAACCTCCATAACCCAAGCCAGCTTCTGTCCTGTCTTACATTCTGACACAAACAGCCTTATAGGTTTTTTTTGGGAAGTTATTAAGACAGAAAATTGCAGCTTGTCATGTAGCTTAGAAACTATAAAGCCCTCTGTCCTGAGGATGTGCCTGTGATGGGGACACATGACGTATTTTTGTCCAGGGAGCTTCATTTTTAGAAAAATCCTCAGAGCTAAACATTTATACAAAATTAATAAGGGATTGTATAACTCCTGTATGACAAGTGTGTGTGTGTGTGTGTGTGTGTGTGTGTGTGTGTGTTTGTGTGTGTGTGTGTGTGTGTGTGTGTGTGTGTGTGTGTGTGTGTGTGTGTGTGTGTGTGTGTGTGTGCATAAGTTGAAGAATTACAGTCTTCTGAGGGTTGAAGCTTTAATGGAAAAAAAATTATGAAATACAAAGCCTGAGGCACGATGCAGACTGAGTGCACCATCACTGTTCCTCTCTCGGGTTTCTTTTTTCTCCTCTTCTCTCCTCTCTCATCTCTCGTCTCTGTCTTACCTTCTGTAATGCACAATTATTTTCCTTTCATCTATTTTTCTCTCTCTTGTAGTCAGAGGTACTGCATGTGTAACCCTGATGTGGTGCAGCAGTTCCACAACCCCGACACAATCTTCATCCTGGCCTTCGCTATCGTCCTCCTTAACACCGACATGTACAGCCCGAACATCAAACCAGAGCGCAAGATGCTCCTCGAGGACTTCATCCGCAACCTCCGAGGTAATTTCAGTTTCACTCAAATGGGCAGACTGAAAGATTTTAATGATACACTAGAAAACATACATGGGTCATTATTATATTTACACAGATAATAAAATACAAATTCTGCTGAAAGGAGATTCCACTCCAGGCAGAACTCAGCTGGAGAACTCCGCCCCCTTTTCCTTAAAAGGCAACCAAGGAGTCAAACACAGATTTAATATAATACAAAGGAGAGAAATGACGCAAAGTTGCAGAATGTTTTGAATGAACAGAAAACATTAAACTACAAAGAGAGGGATGATGATGATGATGATAATGAAGATAAAGGTGGTGATGACGATAATAACGACAATAATGGTGATGACAATGACAGTGAAGATGATGATAATGAAGATGATAATGAAGATAAAGGTGATGATGGTGGTGATGACAATGACAGTTAAGATGATAATAATGAAGATGATAATGAAGATAAAGGTGATGATGATGATAATGAAGATAAAGGTGATGATGGTGGTGATGATGATGACAATGACAGTGAAGAAGATGATGATGGTGATGATAATGAAGATGGTGATATAATGAAGATAAAGGTGATGATGATGATGACAGTGAAGATGGTGATGATAATGAAGATGGTGATGATGGTGATGATGAAGATAAAGGAGATGGTGATGATAAAGATGTTGATTATGATGAAGATAAAGGTGATGATGATGTTGATAACGACCATGATGATGGTGATGATAATGATAATGAAGATGAAGGTGATGATGGTGAGGATGATGACAGTTATGATTAAAATGATGATGCTGGTGGTAATGATGATGATAATAATGATGATGGTGATTACAATGATGATGATGAAAACTAAAATGATGATGTTAATGATGATGATTACAATAATGATGATGATGATGATGATGATGACTACAATGATGATGATTACAATAATGATGATGATGATGATGATGATGATGATGATAACTACACTGATGATGATGATGATGATGATGATAACTACAATGATGATGATGATGATGATGATGATGATGATGATGATGATGATAACTACAATGATGATGATGATGATGATAATTACAATGATGATGATGATGATGATGATGATGATAATTACAATGATAATGATGATGATGATGATGATGATGATAACTACAAAGTTGATTTCTTTCATGCAATAATTCCTACTTTACTCTGGTTCTCTCAGGGGTGGACGACGGTGCAGATATTCCACGGGACATGGTGACTGGCATTTATGAGCGCATCCAACAGCGCGAGCTCCGTTCTAACGAGGACCACGTGACCTACGTGACTAGGGTGGAGCAGAGCATTCAGGGAATGAAGACAGTGAGTATAGCAGCCAATCAGGAACAGAATACAGATCCATGTGACCTTAGCATAAATCTTGAAAAGTGGTAGCTTGGTGGGTAAGGCTGTGGGTTAGTCATCAGAAGGTCAGGGGTTTAAGTCCTGGTATTACCACGCTCTGTGCTTTAGGGGGCGGTGTATCATGGCTGCCCCTCTGCTCTGACCCCAGCTTTCAAACATTGCTGGAATATGCGAAAAAGGAATTTCACTCACTTTTATTTTTGTATATAAAGCGCACCAGGAGCACACAGAGTTAAAGGCCTTGTTCAAGGGCTCAAAACATGGCAGCTTGGTGATACTGGGGTTTGAACCCCTGACCTTCTGATCATTAACCCAGAGCCTCAGATGTTACAGTAGGTATAAGAGTATGGAGTAATTGTGAATGCACCATTGCATTTCTCTCATTGTAAAGTCCTTGTACGCAATCATTTCTCTAAACTGAATTCGGCCTATCTGTGTATCCAACAGTTCATCAGAGTTTAAACATGCACATATCTTGAACTGTAGTTTGGGTTTCTCGCTCTCAGATCCTGTCGGTGCCTCATCGGAGGCTGGTGTGCTGCAGCCGTCTCTATGAAGTCAGTGACGTAAACAAGCCACAAAAACAAGCAGCCCATCAGAGAGAGGTGTTCCTTTTTAATGACCTTATTGTGGTGGGTAACTCTGGTGTGTGCACACACACACACACACACACACACACACACAGACACACACACACACACACACACACACACACACACACATGCATACCTGTTACATCTCTGGAATGACCTTGGATTGACATTTATACAATGTAATACATCTAACACCAAATAAAACCTTTTTCTCTTTTAATTTCGGGTTTTTCCAAACCTTTTTGGGGGACATTTGTTCCACATTAAACTATAGAAATATGCTCACATAATACACTTCCAGGCAAAAGGACAGTCTACATTAACATTTTTGGTTGAAATGTCAACAAAAGGTTGCAAGTTAAATCCTCTGGAATTAGTCAATGTAAGGAATAGGAATAAACAAATTGAGTAATGTTTGTAACCTTTTTCTTTTTTCAGAATGAAACAAAATACAAAATACATCACACTAATAGACGCTTCATATATACAGAACATTGTGTGGTACACGTAATACGTACACTGTCTAATATCTCCTGCAAGACAAATCTTATCTTATAGTTCCTTTTTTTTTTGTTTTGTTCTAGACCAGGGCCATGTAGCTGTAGATACATGAGCTGTATGTACACAGTTGCTTGGATTAAGGGTGTGTGTTCTGTGTGTTGGTAGATACTGAAGTTGTGTCCTAAGAAGAAGAGTGCAGCGACATATGTGTTCTGTAAAGCCATGGGGCTGCTGGGGATGCAGTTCCACATGTTCGAAAATGAGTGTAAGCACGTGTTCATTATTACATAATTAAACAAAAACCTGACATAAAACCAAACACAAATGTAAAGTGGGGACGTGTCCAGTGGTTCAGATCAGCAGTGGACAGTAACGAAGTACCGTATTTTTCGGACTATAAGCTGCTACTTTTTCCCCACGTTTTGAACCCCGCGGCTTAAACAATGAAGCGGCTTATTTATGGATTTTTCCTGGGTTTTTCCTGGTTTTACAAACTTTAAGCCAAAAAACTGAACCCCATAACATTAGACCAATGAAATTTCCGAACCGAAACGAAAAAAACGCACCTCACCTGTGTTCTGAGCTGCACGGCTTCGGGAGAAAAAACATTTTTCTTAAACGCATGACGATGCCAAAAAATAAATTCCCGAGAGAAATAGTTGTGAAAGGAAGGAGGAAGACAGTGAACAATGACTTTCTTTGGTTGGCTACTGTTTAGATACAAGCCGTTGTAACGCGTTGAGTCTGGGAGAAGGGAGAGCTCGCTAACTCCAGTTACAACAGAAATCATATAAGCACAGACAGGTTTCCAAAACTCTTGCTTTTTTATGTTTCTTGCCAACAGCGTTATGGGTTAGTCAAAGAAACTTAGAAATCAGCATCAGAAAATAATAAGGACATATTCCTCGGTCTCCACACATGCAGTAATACCGAAAAAATGCGGCGGCAGGCTATTCCCAAAATACCGCTATGCTCCTAAAGGAAGCGCAACATATTTCACCCGTTACACCGTGTAACAGTCACTGTCTTTCGTTAAAGCCTGTGTAAAGTTCATTAGTTTCAGTGTAGACACCTGCGGCTTATAGACAGGTGCGGCTTATTTATGTTTAAAATAAAAATCTTTGTCAAATTCAGTGGGTGCGGCTTATATATGGGTGCGCTTTATAGTCCGGAAATTACGGTAAATGTTATTCGTTACTATACTAAAGTAGCTTTTCTACGGATCTGTACTTTATTAAAGTATTTCCATTCGGGGAGACTTTACTAATAATTTTACTTTTTACTCAACAACATTTGGCAAAATCAGTCGTTCCTTTTAGTTTGAGTGGATAAAAACGTAACTGGTTAAACACGCAGCAAGGCACCAATCAGGTTTTCAACGTGTTTCGATTGGCGCTTGGTGGCATCTACTAATCACCAACATACATTTCAGCATCAATTCAACAGCATTCAAATTCAACTCCTGCCTCGAACTCGCCAACACACACGAGGCAAAAACCTCATTCAAATACTTATGTGACTTATGAGGACAATTTAGTTTGACATTAATGGGGTTAATATTTATGCAATCTTAAATATGATTTCTTTTTGATTCATTTTGCAAACTCTATTTATTTCCACCATATTATAGACTTACAATCCCATTCAAGTGAATGTAAGCTTTCTGTTCCACCGTATTCCAAATACTCACTTCAGCAGTCAAATAAAACATCAGTTCATGTTTGTGCGTGTGCTTTTTTTTACAGATTACCCTCATGGTATCACCATCCTGTCTCCGTTCTCGTCGGAGAAGAAGCAGGTGGTGAGTTTCTGCTCACAGAGTTCCGAGGAGCTGCTAAAGTTTGTGGAGGATCTGCGAGAGAGCATCGCCGAGGTGGCTGAAATGGAACAGATCCGTGTTGAATGTAATGTTGGTTACATGAAGTGTTTTTCGAAAGCGTGCCCTTGCGGAGAGGTTGCTGTCATGATTAATGTGTGTGTGTGTGTGTGTGTGTGTGTGTGTGTGTGTGTGTGTGTGTGTGTGTGTGTGTGTGTGTGTGTGTGTTGTATTTCAGGGGAATTAGAGCGGCAGCAGGCAGCAAGAACAACTGTGCAGAACAATGGCAGCCAGCTGGAGATGCATTCAAGACCAATATCTCCTGCAGGTATACACACACACACTCACACACACACACACACACACACACACACACACACACACACACACACACACACACATGGAAATTGATTGAAATTGCAGACTGACTATATGGGTTATACTGGCTATACATGACACTTATATTTGTGTTTTCCAGGAGAGCACGATTTTTATGAGAAGATAGGAAACAATGCAGTTGAGGTTTGTATCGAACGATGGCAGAATGTGTTTGTCTGTGTCTCTGCTATTAGCATGTAATCCTACAGACAATATCCGTAAAGTCTATTTAGCGCCTATTCAGCCTTAGTTTCTCATCCCTACTTTGACTTCTGACCTCTGTATCCTTGACTGTATTTTAGAATTATACAGACACCAGGCCCTCGGTGTCCCGTCCCCAGCCAAACCCCATGCACCCACCCCAACCCCCACTGGATACTAGTGCAAGCACTTCCAAATATATATTGCGCTATAACCCATTCCCTATACCCCATGTTTATACCCCTTGCCCGTAACCCCTCCTGCAAGATTGGATATGTAGCTTAGATTGGATGTGCTTCCTGTTAGTGGTTTTTTTTTTTCCATGCTTCATTTAACCCCCATGTTCTGTACCTGAAGAACTGAATGTTCCAATATTCCCAGGATTTTTGCTTTGTTTTTTTAGTTTTTTATGTATCATATAGAGCACAGAAACATACAACAGCGTTTTAGTGCCATGTTAAAATAAAAACAAAAAGATTACGAGAATAAAATTGTGATATTTTGAGAAAAATTCCCGGAGTTGCGATAAAACGTTTCGCTGTTTTGCATAAAATGGATGTGAAGGATTTAATTAAATCCTAGTTGAGGTTAGGATTTAGCAATAAGGATATTTTTTGTCTTTTGGCGCATCAGCAGGGAGTTTTAACTAGTAAACGGACGCTGCAGTGGTTCTGTAGGAAAATTAATTTATTCAGAAGAAAAAATCCTACAGACATTGAGGAAATTGCCTCTTTTGTGCAGTCTGAAATGGCGACCAGTCGTCGTCTTCAAGGATATTGATGGTTACGTCTGTGTGCTATTCGAGAAAGATTTGTTGTTCCTCAATAGACTATGGGGATGATGATCAAATAAATCGACCCTGAAGGAGCCGAACATCGTTGTGCTCGATGCCTCCGACGTCGCCGGTACTTCAGCTGGGGTGCCACGTTGTGGAATGTGGATTCATTTAATAAGCTCGTAATTTTTACCGTATTCTCAAAATATTAAAACTTTATTCCTAAACTTTTTAACCTGGCATTAAAACGGTGTCATATATAACCTTTAGTTATTTAAAAAAATGATGCGGTATAAGAAGAATTAAATCAATTTAGGTGGTAACACTAACTCTGATCCATTATACCACACCAGTGGTGATTAAACACACCATGCAATGTTGATAAGTAGAACACCTTCACAAAGCTATTGAAAGAACTGTCAAGTAACCTCATTTTAGTTAGAAGAGTGTGTGAAAGAGTTTAGTTTCTTGACTCGAATCTCGACAGGAAGAAAGCACAATCAGGGCTGAAAATAAAACTGTTATAACAACAATGACTAGTTTTGATAACATTTACATTTATGGCATTTAGCAGACGGTCTTATCCACAACAACTTACATTTATCTTATTCATAAACTGAGATCTATGGAGTTAAGGGCCTTGCTCAGGGGCCCAGGAGGGGCAGCTTGGTGTGGCTGGGATTTGAACTCATGACCTCAGATCAGTGCCTTAACCACTAAGCTAACACCTCATTAAACAAAAGCTATTTAGAAAGCTTTAGTTTAGCCCCGCCTACACTATAGCAAACGGGAAGGTACAATTAGCAAGTTAAAACATCACCAATTATTTATATTTATATGTACTGTTTAAAAAGAAACTGCATATTTTAGTTCCTAATGACTCAAAATGTATTGCTCCATTCATTAGCTTCAGGATAAAGATGTAAACATGTTGAACAGAACATAAGGGTTAAATTGATCATGTGCAAAGCCTTATTGTTGTAACAGCTTGGTTAAGTGGATAAGTCATGGATGGCAGTAATTCAGGATGGGTGTGATAGCTGCAGGATGTCCCAGCACACTGAACGTCATGTCGGAGTGTGTGTGTGCGCTCCTGCATGCTCCGTGGCACGGCCTTATCGTCTCGTCCGCACCGGAGGGCCGCCCGAGCACCGCAGGCCAGGCTGATAACGCTTCCTCCTGCTTCTGGCTGTTCCTAAACTAGGTGTCAATTCACAACAGGCTCCGAACGTACCAGGTCAGCACCCCACCGGCTCCGCCCACTTCTCAGCCTCAGCTGGCCATCATGCCTAGTCCGGCTTCTCAAAGCTCCACCCCCAGCTCCGCCAATAACATCTCCCCTGACACGCTTATCCAGTGCCAGCAGATCGTCAAGGTGATCGTCGTGGACTCGGCAGGCCGCGGGCACGTAGAGTCGTTCCTCAGCCACAACCCCGGACATCGTTTAATCCAGTCGGCTGTCTCTACTCCGACTCGCTCGAGGGAGGGCGGAGCTAAGCAGCCTCCCCTGCCACCTCCACCACCTCCTTATCACCACAAACACCAGTTCTGCCCCCCGACTCCGCCCCCTCCACAGCACCTGCTCAGTCAGCGTAGGTATTCAAGTGGGACACGCAGCCTAGTCTGAATGCACACACACACACACACACACACACACACACACACACACACACACACACACACACACACACACACACAAACATATTCAGTTCCCATTATACCTTTTCTATTCGAAACCTTATGACCACAGATGGTAATATATTCTTTTCTCTCTCATTAAACACACACACAAACACACACCAACACACACCTTTTATACTCGAACACCCACTCAGTGCTGTATAAATAGTCCCTTCTCCCAATCAGGGCCTCGTGTCCTCTAAATGAGTATTTTAGATACAGAGTAGTTAGTTTTGTCAGATGTTCTTTTCCCTGTACGTTTATCTGTTTTTGGGGGTTTCTAGAGCAATTTCCACAGAGCTGCAACGTTAGCATCAGACTTTCTTACAACATTTAGTGTATGATGTGATGACATTAGCAGTGTGTGTTAGTCACAGGGTTCAGAACTGTAAAACGTGGCTTAGATTAGAGTTACTCTAGGCTGAAGATGTGCTCATGATCTGTAGTGGTGTATTAAACAGGGTGTCCACAGGCTCGAAAATTACATTTCTAAAATGAACGCAAACAAGAAACTGTTCATACTGACAGGCACACCACTTTACCACCTGCCACACAGAAATGTGCCACTGATAAATGACCCCTGACATGGACAAAAGATTCGCTCTAAACCCATCCACTGAAGATCTTCCACTCCAACACATATAAAGCATATTTTAATAGAACTGGCTTTGTGCACAGGCGCATTGTCATGCTGGAACAGGTTTTGGGTCTCCTACTTCAAGTGAATTGAAAATTTCAAGAAACCACATCTAAAGATGTTTTATACAATTGTGTGCCTCCTCCTACTTTGTGGTAACAGCTTTGGGAGGAGCCACCTACAGATGGAAGTTGGGTGTCTTAATACTTTTGTTCATATAGTGTATGTAACTCTGAACATCCTATAAATTACTAGTTCCCTTTCAGGAACAGTTCACGCTCTGAAATAATGTGTGTAATCAGTCAAAAATTGGACGGCGGGGTGACGTCACGACCAGAAAGTATAAAACGCATAACCAGTGAAGGCAGCAGCAGCTTCTGTTTGTTCAAAGGAAGCGCTCTGCGTATGTGTTGAATTGTCTGTCTATTGTTCATCAGAAAAAAAAAAAGAGCGGAGCGGAGCGGGGCACGCTAGTCGGTTCTCGAGAGAGCCGGCTGCATGTCAATGCCATCGCTCCGCTCCTGAGGAGAGAGCTCACGCTCCTTGCGGTTCTGCCCCCACTCTCGATGCTGGGGGGCGGAGCGGCAGCTCCTGGGGCTCGCAAATGAACCTTGCATAGGGTTTCGAGACGGGCTTGTCTCTTTCTCCCTTCCTCTGCACGTTCTGTGCATGATCTGTGCATATTGCGTCGCGCTCATTGTGCCGCGCACATTCTGCTCACATTTCTATGCGATCGCTCCACTCCCGGAGAGCACTCCTCGAGGGAGGTGCTCTCACTCCTCATAGTAAAAAATTATAAATAATTAATAATAAAAATAAAATAAAGAATAATAATAATGAAGATAATTAGCAGTACGCTTTTTCGGGGTTTGTGACCTGCAGCAGAGCCAAGCTACATAACTTGGCCGGTTCATGAGCAGAAAGTCCCTCCGTCCAGTAAGCTGTACGATCGCTCGCTGACACCAGGGCGCAACCTGCATGTCGGGATCTCCCATTCTTTCCAGACCTTCAAATTAAGGTGTCATGGGCATGGGCAAAGCCCCTTTTAACGTTGTATTCACATGTCATGGGGCAGAAAGTACACAGGTATGTAGCGATGCTGCGGGTTGAAGAGACGCTTGTGAGCGATCTCTCCCGGGATGAAAAGAGAAAAAACTACCTGCTAATAAGCAGACTCTGAGCAGGTGGATTGTTGATGCTATCACATCATCTTATGAGTCCTCTGGTCTTCCCCCTCCCTTCGGGGTCAGAGCTCACTCCACCTGGAGTGTGGCTGCCTCAAAATCTTAGTCCTCTGGAGTACCTCTACAAGACATGTAACGCTGAAGGTTGGTCCACCTTGTTGACCTTCGTGCGGTTCTATAACCTAAACCACAGTGCCACTCCTGGCCCCTCAGTCCTTCTCTAGCTGTGTTCGACAGACACACCCTAGACAGGGACTGGTCAGTCTGGCGTGATTGGACACTCGATCCCAAATCATTTTGAAACAGCTAAAGTTCCTAAAAGGGAACATCTCTAGGTCACATATGTAACCCTAGTTCCCTTACTTCGAAAAGCATTTTATACTTTCTGGTTGTGACGTCACCCCGCTGGTGACGGCCAGCGTCCAATTTTTGACTGATTATTTCAGAGCGTGAACACTCGGGCATGTTCCTAAAGCGTTTCGACGCAGCGTCTTGTTCCCTCAGGGAACTAGGGTTACATATGTAACCTAGCGACGTTACATCTGAATTATTAAATTACATTTTCTCATGCCAGTAAAATCGTGTGTTAAACCCCCCGAGGATTCCTGTAGAGACTGATTAGGGCACATTTATATGAACTTATGCACAGATCGAACTACCTGCAGTGTTTTATTACAGAGCTTTAGTTAAAGTCATGAGACACTAAATATTTCGAGATGTTCTTTTCCACATTCTATCAGGAACAAAGTGCCCAGGTTATGTTACTACGTTAACAGTTAATGCTAACGCTGTGACGACACATTCCATTGGTTATCCCAGCATCTTTGTATAATGTACATTCCCTCCTTTGATGGCCCCAACAGCTGCAAGGCCCTGGATGACGTTGTCATCTTTCCAGTGCCAGTTTCTCTACAGTGCCTATGTAGTGTTTTACTGCATCTGGTGTGAGATTGCAACTCGGTATAAATTAGATTTTTTTCTCTCTCATTTTGCTTTGAGTTTCTGAGTTTTGAACAAAAAACTTCCTATGAATCCTGTGTTCAAATACATAGAGCATGGCATAGAAACATTGTAAAGTAAGAATATAGGATATATCAGACATTCATACCAACACTGTAATCATATGTAATATTTATATTTACTGGCTCAAAACGCTTGATACATTTTCCTATTAATGATTTCACACGTTCTTACATTTCTCATGAGGTAATTATAGAAATTTAACGGTCCACACATCAATCCCTGCACCCCTAAGTAAATAAAATGTCACAATATAAAGGTTTTAATGATCTAATCAATAAATACCTGGTCAGGAAATGAGCATTAACACAAAGGAATTAAACAATTAGATATAGTAATTAGTATAACGCGTTTAGCTTAAAGTGAATTTCTTTAAATCAAGGGTGAAGCCTTGTGGGTCAACCTGCAGACAAGTTTTTCCCAGGAAGAAAAGTCTTAATTATGGTTGATGGCTTCAAACAGCTTGAAATGATGAGTGGACCGAAAAGCATATTGCGTTTAGCAGATTCACTTATTCATAGTGACTTTTACACACTGAGTAATTCAAGGTCTCAACAGTGGCAGATTGCTGAGATTTGACCTCATGCCCTACTGATCAGACGTCCAGCAAGTTACAACTTAGTTACCACTTCCTCACAAGCTAGTTTGTAGTTAGTTTTCTGATTAGTTTGTGTTAAATGTGAGACCAATTATACTTTTGAGGGTCTGGACACTGGAGCCTGATGGAGCTGTTCTCAAGCCAAGTTTTCATGCTTTTGCCAGTTTGGACAGGAGAAGTGTCTTATTGAAAAGTTACATCATTAAAGTTCATCATTTCTCCTTAGATTTAACTCCTTCTAACTGGACAGTCCCTAAGCAAACTTTTCATATTCCGACAAATGTCTCAGGAGTGCGTATGGTTCAGTCCTGCTCATTTTTTGAGCAATAATTAAATCATTAGAAGCTTCACAATTTCCCATTTTGCCTCTACAACATTGTTGTGTGGACTGTGTGTACATTTACGGCAGGTTTTTACCCGTAATATCTCTAAACCATGGATGGGCAACAAGCAGGACCATATCGGTCTGATCAGTGAAACAAAGACTGTTACATATTAGGATGTTAATTTCCCAACCAGGAGGGGGCGCTAGTTTTTGCTGGTCATCATAGTAATTAAAACATAGTAGAACATGCACATTTTGTGTGCAATGTTCCCCCAAAATTAGTAAAAGGAAAAAATTTACAGTAAAAACTGTTTTCAAACAGAAGAAAGAAACTCATACAGGTTTGGAACAATATAAGTGACCGAATTTCTTTTGGGGGGGATGACTATCCCTTTAATAACTGTTTTATAGAACACTTTAATCTGTTCTCTGAGGGTAGTTTGCGAATGTTCTCTTTGCTACTAATGCAAAATTGGTCTTTGTACATACGTTTAGATGTTTACATTTGCTGGTCATTTAACAAAGTTGGTCATTTGAGGGAACATGACTGCCGAAGTTTTATATCCAATAAACTTGCATTAATCGTACACTGAGTTTCCTCAATAAACAGTAAATCGAGAAATGATGTCAAGAGTATTAGTCTGGATTATAATCTGGTATAAAGAAATAAGATTGACTGTACTGTAGGTTAAAATATCTTTTATATGAGTACATGATGTTTAGCAAAGCAGTGTCTTCATATCCATGAATCAGTCATTCCCTTTCCATAGGGTCTTTCATTTTCCTAATCATACTACAATATAGATAAAACTATACATACATATGACACCCACTGACTCCTGCCTTCCATCAGACAGCATTATGTCTTCTATATAACACGTCATAACCGCATTCCTATTTGTATCCAGGATTCACAGGACGTTCCAAACTCACGGTAGCTTTGTGTTCCCGATTTTCCTCGTGGTTCACGTCTGCACCTTTTTAACATTATTGTTTGCTGTACTGCATGTCATAGAAAAAAAAAGAGAAAAGTTGCCTCTGGACATGAATATGCATCGATCTATACCAGGCACATGATTCAACCCTGACTACAGGAGTATATTTTATTGCTTTAAATGCTTTACTAGGTGTTTCTCTTTTTTTTTTTCCTTTGGGATTAGGATGAAGAAGTATGTATGTATGTATTTACGTAAATTTATTCATTGCTAGCTGCATATTTTGTCTACTTGTACAGAAGGAGATTAGCAATGATGTCATCCTGTGTGTCAGGAAACAATACAGAGGAACGGTAAAGATTTTATTTATTGCAATGGATTTGTGGGAAGGACGGCTTTTTGTGACGTTTGCACAGTTTTCTGGAATGGGAATAAAATTTATCATATTATGTTGTCTATGTTTGTTTTTTGTTGTTGTTTATGGTTTAATTGTGTGGTTTAAACCAACAAATTTTTGGCTGAATTTCTGCCTGAATTCTTGAAAAAATTATCAAAAAATGTCAAAAATATATATAACCTCTATTTTGGAAAATTTTTAATGTATTCGACAAAATAACGTGGTAATGTTTTTCTTTAGGTTACTGTCATGTACAAACAAGGAACCTGATAAAAGTGAGATTTTTCTTTAAAAAATAAAAAATAAACCCCAGCAATGTTAGGAAGCTGGGGTCAGAGCACAGGGTCAGTCATGATACTGCACCCCTGGAGCACTGAGGATTTAGGGCCTTACTCAGGGGCCCCAGGGGCTCCCCTGTTTACAGTACATTTATATATCTATACTGGTGAAGTAACCCAACAGTTAAGATTCTGGGTTACTGATCTCTCTCTCTCTTTCTCTCTCACTATGTCTCCTTCACTCACTCTCTCTTACTATCTCTCTCTCTCTCTCTCTCTCTCTCTCTCTCTCTCTCTCTCTCTCTCTCTCTCTCTCTCTCTCACACGTTCTCTAGCTCTTTGATTTTCTCCAGTACAGTAGCACAGATGTGTGGAGCCGACGCTGATGTGCACTGAAGCTGTTTTGGCGTCTGGTGGGGGATTGTTTTATATTGTATCTCTATACATTCTATTCCTAACCTTTTTTCACTCCATTCTCCAGTTTAATTTTCTTATTCACCTTTCAGTTGAGAGAGAAAAAGCAGCTCTGCTTTTCTGTTCATTGAACTTTATCTTTCATGGTGTACTTTAGAAATTTCCAATACACACTCAAACTACATAATTCAGACAAAAATCACATTTATTTGAAAACACAAATACTGTTTCATTTGAAAATATACACTCAGAGTATCCTGTATATGTGTAACTCCTCACATAAAACACTTGTTTGGCTTAATAATTTATGATAAAAATTTATTAAACGGGAAACAAATTAAAAACGGTGAGTGGACGAGTGCTGGGTTTTTGTCTGCTGCTGTGTGCAGTGTAATAAATATAGGAATAAAATAAATAAATGATGTAACTGATAACATGTAAAAGAAAAGGTTAGCGTGAGATTAAAGAGCTACGTGACGGAACAATAAAATGTCTAATTATTTATTAATTAAATAATTAACTTATTTGTTTGTTTATTTATTTATATTCCCTACATATATCTATAACTATGATAATTATCTAATACATTTTTCTAACCTTTTTCTTAAATTTTTTTTTTTTTTTTACACTTTTTCTATATAAAAACTGATTTCATGTTCAACACAGAGAGTTTTAAATTAGTTTTTAAATTTTTAAGTCTTTAAAGTGTACATGGTGCCATATAAACCCAAACAGTGCAGAACTGAAGGACGAAAAATAAAAAGTAAGCAGCGAAATATAATCCTGTACCTGTACATTTCACTTCACTGCTCTGTTTTTGATTGAGTATTTCGGTGAGCTAACGACGTGAGCAGATAAAGTCTGAAGTGATTACACTCACACGTGTGTGTGTGTGTGTGTGTGCAAACTGTCGGCATCATAAATATTCCTGGTGTTTTGTCTGTGTTTGGCCGCAGTGTTCCTGTCGTCCGCGCTCTTAAGTAAAGTCGTCACAAGCGTTGAAATCAGAGCGCTCACATCGTCGTCTCTTCCCACTCCAGCTCAACATCACCTGGAAAAAAAAAAAATTGAAGCATTAATTCATAAAGCATAAATGAGACACATTGTGTCATCTGTCTGTGAGTGGATTTTACCTTCCATAGCATCCAGCGAGTCCATTTTCTCCAACGCTGAGTAGTTAACAAACCAGATGGACTGACTGTTGCCTTTGCTGGTCAGCAGATCCAAAGTGCTCTGATACAGAAACATGTACTGCGCCTGTGGAACGATGGGTCTGACTTTAACATCACACTTTATTCACTGTAGTCTTTTCCAATCAATTAATATGTGAATGTAGAACCTTACCAGGTTCTGCACCATGCACATCCTCTCACTGCGCAGTTCTGCCACCAGGCCGTACACGTCCACAAAGTCGTGGTCTCGGATGTGCTGAATCAGGTGGTCTAGAGCTATAAAGACTCCGGTTCTGCCCACGCCAGCACTGAACGCATTATACACGCATTATACACACACTGTGCATCTCCTCAGGCATTGTACATAATGAAAAAATAACTGTGTTCGCATGCAAATGTTAGGAATCGCATTGTAAAGCTCTAACGATCCACTGGTGCACACCATATAATCAACTGCTTGATTGCTGTATATTTAGTGGTCCATTCAAAAGCTTGAAATCTCCCATTAGATCAGAATATTAGTCATTATTCTATATATTTATCTCTTATACAGCTTAACAAATACATATTATATAACATACTATATGGACAAATGAGATCCCATGTGCTGTTGCTGTTGTAATAACCCACTCTTCTGGGAAGATGTTAATTTCCCATTCGATTTTGGAGTGTGTTTGTAGAGATTTGTGCTCGTTTGTTCAACCACAAGAGTGTTAGTAAAGTAAGAAAGGCCTGTGGTGCAATAGGTTTAAGGTGTTTGAAAGAATGTAGAAGAAACACAAAGTGCTGACCTGCAGTGCACTACGATTGTTGCATTGTCATGGCCTCTGTTGGATCTGACAGCTTTGACAAACTGGATTAAGGTGGAGCTGGACTCAGGAACACCATGCTCTGGCCAGGAGGTGTAGTTAAAGTGATGCACCACCATGTAGTCACCATTCTGGAGACAAAGTGTTATTGAACTCAAACTCAAATAAAAAAGGTTTAGCATCACTGCAGGAAAGAGTGAAAATGAACAGAACCTGATCTATTATTGCGAAGTGAAATACGGATGAGGCCTGATGAATATGACAATGGCAAACATCAGAAAAGAATGTAGTGATTTTCAATTGGTGCTTATTTAAAGAACAGTAAATTAATATTTTTTTCAAACATTATAAATAAATGATTGTATGATTGCCTTAGGAATTTTGAAAAGGCGAGAATAGGAATTATATTTTTTTACAAATATTTAACATTTTTACATTGTTTTCTTTTACTGGTATATAATTTTGCTTCTGTCTAGATGAAGTAGCTTAGTGGTAAAAACTCTGGGTTTTTCTCTGGGATGTGCAAAGAAACATGTGACAAGAAAATGCATAATCTATCCTCTACTAGCACTAAATCCTACATAACATTAGCAAAACTCTCTCTCATTACAACATTATTTTCTGCTTCAGTAAAACTGTCTAAAAATTTCTAACCACATATGGGTTTTACAAGAGGTCAATCTATCAAATCGGAACTATCCAAACCGATATTCATACAGAACTATCCAAAATCCATAACAATAGTTTTTCCGGCTTCCGGTCCGCTGTCATTTCGAGAGCGGCCTCTAGAGGCGAACAACCGACGCACCATGATGTTCGTTTTAGACGCCACGCTGCGCATAGAGAGCTATTTATTATTTATATTTTATTAACTAGATTATGATACTTATTTCATTTAGCAGATTTTTATAATTCAGTACTATTTTTAAATTTTTGTAAAAAAGTACAGTACTATGTCACATAAAGTGTTATGTTTGTTTGTTTTTTATTTAGTATCCAATTTCAAAAGCTATCAATTAATTAATCAGTTATCAGCAAGTACAATCCTACCTAACCTCAATATTTTACTGTTATAATTAATGATAGGATACAAAAAGATATATGTAATATATCATATAAACTATATATAAGATTTTTAGCTGCTAAGATGCGGTTTTAATTAATTTATGCTCTCCTGAAAAGAGGTTTGTGTCTTGTTTGACTGCTATGTTGTCTCTATAGTTTTTTAAACTTTTTATGTAATCTAACTTTCTAAATAATACACAAATTCAAAAAGTATCATCGTTGATATGTTCCTGTGAAGAGACATATAAAAAAAAAAACTTCCGCTCCTTAGTGGCTGATTTTGTAAAATCCCCCTTAATTAAAGGCAGTTTGGGGTTGTAGCTCAGGTATGAACTCAAATCCCAGCACCATCAGGCTACCACTGCTGGGCCCTTGAGTGGGGCCCTTCACCCTCGAATGCTCAGTTGTAAGTGGCTCTTATGTAAACACATTTAACACTAAAATGCACATTTATTTTTATGAAAGGAGTCTCTAATTACGGATTTTGTGTGTGTGTGTTTTTGTGTGTATGTGTGTGTGTGTGTGTGTGTGTGTGTGAGACTATTGAAAGTGTCAATAGCTCACCTTCTCCACTCTAAGAGCTCTGACAGTCCAGTCGGGACGCACGTCCTCCGTCAGCTTTGTAATAACGATATCACCAAACACACTGACCGGCTTGTTGTCCTCCGGCCAGTACTGGTGACAGCGGATCTGCACCGAGAGCCAACAATACAACTATTCATTACTAATTACCAGTCAATAAACATGCGATGAAATATAATGAAATGCAGCCTAATTTTGCTCTCATACCCGACCCTTCTCAAAACACTGGGTGAGCATGGCGATGGTTTTGGTCCTGGTTTCCCAAATCATTCTCCAGAAATCAGCCACGGTACCAGGAAGCGGCCCCTGAGTGGCTATAAACTCATTGGGGCACAGATAACCCTGCAGAGAGAAGTTTGAAGATTGTTTAATTATTTACATATTAATAATTTGATAATGTTATGCATGTTTTGTGCAAAAAATTTACATGGACATGAGGAGAACATGTGACCATCCACACACTCCGTAACGTTACAGCATACAATAAGTAAACACTTATTATAACTGAAAAAAGTGCCGAGGAAATCCTGACCTTAAAGATTGAAAAAAAAAATCATATCTGGAAAGAGTAATGAGTGGTGTGGTGTGTTAAACTCGGGCTCTTACAGAGACAAAACTAGCGTTGATGTAATCAGAGCCTGGGATCCCGGGCTCAGAAAGCAGCTTCACTCGGTTATTGTTATCTGAAAAAAAAAGCACCAGAGAGTGAACTGAGACTGATGTGGTACAGGTTTGGGGTCAAAGTCAGGTTGAAAGAAAAAATAAATCAATGTGTGTGTGTGTGAATTGTACAGGGTTTAATGTTGGTGAAGCGGTTTTTCGAGCGGTTCCACGGCAGATCGGCGTCCGATGTTGCTAGGTCATGCAGAAGCTTGGGAAGTTCCTACAACACAAAGAATCACCTATTACGAAAAAAAAAAACCCTTATCACTGAATGTCACTTAACATCAGAAATTCGATTTTTATTTATATTTAGAGCTCAGAACAGAAATTACAGCAAATTCCTCGTGAAACTTGGCGTTGTCGTTGGCACAAAGCTCCTCCACGTGCTGAATGAACGCCTTTTTACTGATCGGCCTGGAACAGATAAGAAACATTACTGTAACTTTAAAAGTGGGATAAGGAATATTAGCATCAGCTTTATTTAACAACGTACTCAATAGAAAATAATATACTTCAACTACTGAGAGCAATTATTCATCTTTTTTATACACGTCTTAAAAAAACAAAGAGGTTAAGAGAATAAAACTGCTGATTTAAATATCACTTACTTGAGAGATTTCCTATAACTGAGCAGCCTGAAAGGTTAATAGAAAGTATTACATGAAAGTACAATAATTAGACAGACAGACAGACAGACAGACAGACAGACAGACAGACAGACAGACAGACAGACAGACAGACAGACAGACAGACAGACAGACAGATAGATAGATAGATAGATAGATAGATAGATAGATAGATAGATAGATAGATAGATAGATAGATAGATAGATAGATAGATAGATAGATAGATAGATAGTTCTTGGCTACATTCTTACTGCAAGTTTAAACCAGTTAATTTATTAATTAATATTCATTCAATATTAATGTTTTATTAGTTTAATATTCACTAATTAAATAGTAAAATCTGATTTTACTGCTCACATCGACTCTAGTTTTTATAGGATCATTGAAGCACTAGATGTTATTAAAAATGTCATATAATACTTTAACATTATTTATTTATTTATTTATTTATTTATTTATTTATTTATTTATTTATTTATTTATTTATTTGTATTTTTACCATATTATTGCCACTTAGAAATGTGAAGGTGTTTTTTTTTTTTTCTTTTCTTTTTTTCCTTTATTTATTTTTATTCATACTTATAGTCAGATTATATTTTAATATACTTTTATACTTATTTTCACGTATTTTTATGTTACTCAACTCTTTTATTTTTTTTTATATCTTTATATTGTATTTCTTTTCATGTTTACAAGTTGGGCAATCGTAAAAAGCATTTAACTATATCTGTATGACTGTATGTGACAAATAAAATTACAATTTAATAATAATAATAATAATAATAATAATAATAATAATAATAATAATAATAATAATAATAATAATAGTAGTTGCAGTTGCAGTAACAGGAATAGTAGTATTTCTATATGTGTTTATATATTAATGTAAAATAATATAAATATGTTTAAAATAGTAATATAAATACTACACAGTATGAATGTAGCCTGTCTGAGATTAACATTGTTTGTTCAGACCCCTAGACATCACTCTGAAAACACACACACACACACACACACACACACACACACACACACACACACACACATACAGTGTAATCGGCTACATGACAAAGCACGAGCATTAAAGTGTTTGCGAATGACTGCTGTATTAGTAATCCACATCCACATCCACAAAGGACCACAAGCATACCATAGACCTTCATTTCTCTTTTGACAAACCAATAAAAGCCTATGAAGAAGGAAGACCAGAGCATGCATCAGCATATACAACTGCGAAAACTTACTGGATGACATATATCTCCTTCCTCCTAAAGAAAAAGGAGGAGTACCTGAGAAAAAGAGTGGTAGTGAGTGAAAGAAAGACACAGTGAAAGTGTGTGTTAGTCAGAACATGAAGCGGCGTATAAACACCAATCAAGTTTAATCACAAATAGTAGCTAATGTGTAACACTAATAGCACAAGGGCATATTAATGTCTATACTGTTGCATGTCAGGTAGTTTTCTGCTTTTGCCTCAAAGTATGATTTAGTCTTGAAAATGCCCCTGAGAGCAGTAGGAGTCAAACTTCTGTGAAGCAGGACTTATAAAATATTTGTGAATATGACGAGCTGCCAATCAAAAAAAGAGAGCGGGGCAGTAAGCAGTGATTTATGACATGTGAAAGCTAATGTTTTGTTGATGTCTGTTCAAATAACCAAAACATTATTCCAAGTAGTTTATTCAAAATTTCTATGCATAATAATATATTCTACTGTTAGTATTAAGATGGGACTCACACTAGTTCTCGTAACACACATTCCTGTGCAGTGTCTATAGGATCTTTACGATGCGAGTATGTAAGACATACAGAATGTTTTGGTCCGATCTCACACATCTCTGGTTACCATGTTTTCTTACCCAATCAGGAACAATTTTAGCTCAGGATTTGTCCAGTGTGTAAATACTTGTCTGTTTGCTGCATTAAACCAAAGAAGAATGCATGCGACACTCTGTGTGCTGTGTGATTCTTCCCTGATCAGAAAAAAAACACCACGTGCATCGTAGATCACGAGACCTCTCCTCAACCTCTCCAAGAACCAGTGATGGACAAACTAGACAAACCATGTACTTGAGTTAAAGTAGAGATCCACTCAGTAAAATGTGACTCCAGGAAAAGTCAAAGTAAGTTGAGTGAAAGTACAAAAGTATTTGCCTTCAAATGTACTTAATTATCCAAAATACTATGTTTTATTACAGCTACAATGTTACAATTATCACAAGACTCTTTACTTTACTTTACTGATCATGAGCCCCCCGAAAAAATCTTTCTATTCCATTATTTATTCTTCTCATAATGTTCTGCTTGCTGTTGAACTGAAGCTGAACTGTATGTTGCAACCCCTAATGGGAGAAGCTAGAAGAAGAAGAAGAAGAAGAAGAAGAAGATCTATATGTTGTCTATTTGAACCCCAGACTCAGGAATCAGACAGCTTACATCATTGCATATATGTGCAACCTGGGGAATGTGATACGTCTGTATGGCTCCAAACGAGAAGGATCTCCGATCATGTAAAGACGTCAGTTATAGATTCACCTCTGAACTTTTTCCTCTTTCAGCTCCATGTCTGCCATGGCTATCAGCTGATCCAGCTTCAGCTTGGTCTCAATAATCTCTGCTTCTCGTGGAGAATAAGTGCCGCCCTCCTTTTGCCTCTGATGGATCCTGCATTTGGGTAAGAAGCTAGATTTTTAATAAAAGCAATACAAATCATCTCTGAGAAATATCTGATGCTTTATACGCTTTATACATCTTTCAGGATTTCGGCTGCAGGCATTAGGGTGAAATATAATTAAGCGTAGGCTATAAAGCTAATTAACAAATAATTCACCTCAATAATGCAGTGCAAATGCAAAACTACCTTTTGCAAGTTTACAAGATTTGTGCTTTCATATGGGCAGTTGTAGACTGCAGGTGGCACTATTTTAAAAACAATTTAATACAGAATTTTGGGACAATCTCGTTTGGTTTTTATAGAAAATCATGTTTATAGAGTTTTAACACTATAAAAATGAAATTGTTGTCGATTTTTTTCAATGTAGTCCTGCTTAAAGTATTTATTTTATACTGGGATGGAATAGATTTTTGTTATATAATCCTACATTCTAATTTTTTACTAACAAAAATGTAATTAATTAAAAAAAAGAAACATTTATTTTATATAAAAAAAATTTATATTAGAATATTAGAATATTTAATTTTAATTTAAATATAAAAAATAATATTATTAAATATAATTTTTTATTTATTTACATTTTGATTAAATATTAAATATTTTAATATTAAATTACAATTTTAATATGAAAAAATAATATTCTAATGTCTTACAAAAAAATTATATATATATATATATATATATAAAAATAATTCAAATGCCTTACCGAACAGAAGCGTATATAATTAAGATCAGGAACAATGCCAGGAAGAAAGACAGGAGCACCCCGAGTATGATATGTTCATCCCGGGTCAAAAGACCCCCATCTGTATGGATGAAAGGAAGCAACACTGCAGTGAGATGGAATAAACCATGGCGTACGCAATGATGAGAATGTGTCACACTCTCTTTGTTTTATTCTATAGTGAAATTCTGAAAGGTGTACCTGTGGTTCTGGTCCGGTCCGAGTACTCCGAGTCTGTGTACTGGCCGAGGATATTAGTAGCACGAAATTTAAATCTAAATAAAACAGGACGTTAAATGTAGCCACACAATCTTACTTCTGGGATGAGGACACAGACATGCAGTTATTGTGTCCCCCATAAGTGTGTTGAACTTACACATAATATGTTTTGGGTTTGAGAGGCCCGTTACAGAGGATCTGCGCCTCCTCAGAGAAACATCCTTCATCTGCTCCTATCACGTACAACTTGGAGTGGATGATCCTGCGAGATATATCCACAGCCGGACCAGGATTCTCTGAGCATTCTGGATTTGGAAAGCCTTCGTCCGTCACATACGGGGCAGAAGGGTGGTGGAACACGCTCTTCCAGTTAGATACATTACTGTAGTCCATCACTGCAAAGATAGAAAAGTCGGTTCAGTGCTTTCTTGAAGTAAACATGAGTGTGTGATGAAATACACTCGAAACACCTTCAATAAAACAACCTTGATAAACACAGGTCTGGATTTAGCCTTGGGGATAATGTATTTTTTTCACAAATTATATGAAATTTTGAACATCTCGAGTGTATTTCAAAGCAGAGTGTATCTGCTTTTTTTAGGGACTTGAGAACTAAAGTTGTTAGTCTCTCCGCATACACCGGTGTTACGAGCGTACCGGCCGGCTCAGAGACGATGACTTGGATTTTCTCAATAGGCCCGTTGACATCTGAAAAAAAACACAGTGGCATCTCGATAGTGATGGTTTGCTTCGTTGCCATGACAGCGCCGACACTGTTCAGGGTTACCATCGGCCTTCTGGAGGGCATTGGTGGGGCTGAAATGAAACAGAATACAGAGGTGAGGTCGGTGGACTTTTTCACAGGAAACTGCTTTTAATCCACAAAAAGAAAAAAAACAGTCGTTCCGTTTTCATGAGGGGTGCCAACCTTTTATTGGCATGCTGACTTTAACTTCTGACCTGGGCCCGAATCCTGCGCCATTCACTGCAGCAATCTGTAAATCAAACACATCACTCAGCTGGGCCTCATGCGTGTTCGGGTAAATAGTTTTAGACATATTTTTCCGAATTCTCGGAAACATCTGCACTGTTGAGTGGACCGAAATGAATTTAAATAGAAATACAAGCAGGAATCCTGTGGTATTCGGTGACATTAAATTCACCTGTATGCTGTAGTTGAATCCTCCTTTAAAACCTTCTATAACAGCGGTCATGGTCTTGTTCGAGTTACTGACCACAGGCAGGCTGCGGATCTCAAAGTCGAACTGTCCATTGCGGTAAATATACACGTGGTATGCGCTGATGTTGCCGTTCGGCTCGTCTGGTGGTAAGAACGTTACCACGACACGGTTCACTTCCTCTGGCAGGATGGTCAGGGTCACGTTTTTGGGGGGGTCCTTTGGTTCTGGCAAAAAAAAAAAAACGTACAAAATGAAATACAAGTGGTCACGAAACGCATGCATTAATCCTCAAAAGCACATAAAAATAGTTTTCTCACCCCCCTCTAGCGTCCTGATGACAACAGGCTCAGCTGCCATGCCGTCTCGGTGGGCGTCGCTCAGGTTTCCAGTAAAGGCAGTGACAGTAACTGTGTAATAAGTGTACGCACTCAGGTTCCCGATGACCACCATCCTGATTTCATTTGCGTTCCTCACCACTGTTACATTACTACCTGATCCACCCAGCTGAATGAAGAAAAGATTAAAGAATCATGATTAAATCTTACACTGGCTTTTTATCAGCATGTATACATCTGGTTCGCCGTTTAAACTCACAGAAATGACGTCAATGAGGTAGGAGGTGGGGCCTGAGATGATTGCAGGTTCATCCCATGTGATTTTCATCCCAGAGACAGAAGGAAGGACAGAGATGTCGAGTGGTGGGGCATCAGGGTCTGATAGAGAGTGAGAGAGGAATAAATATAAATAAATAAATTGAAATATTTGTTGTTTTTATAAACAAAATTATGAATAAATCTATAATGCGATACTGCTTAGCGAACATCAGCAGTAGCTACACCATGCGTTCACGTCACATAAACCACAGAACTGAAATTCATGTTGCATTTTTGATGCAAACTCAACATTTCCACCTGTATTTTTATTTATTTTTTATTATTTTTACTGTATCCGATTCATTTGATTTAAAATTCGTGATTTTTAGCTCAATTAAATCATAATCAAATCCACTACATTATAGATTAATGATAATAATTATGCCAATATTCTGAAGCCAAATCTCTAAAAGCTTTTTACACAAAAGCTTTTTTTTTATTATTCACTCAATTAATCACTGTTAACAACCATGATGAGCAGAAAATCATTCAAGAACACCAAACATGTCAGATGCATGGATGTACAACAGAATATAACTAAAATTAACTTTGTTAATTCAGTGTTTTTTTCTGCATCATGCAACACAATGGTAAAATTAATTAATAGACTTGTGACTTGTGGTGCATTCTTAACCATTCACATCTATTTTCCCTGGAATATATAAAAATACATGTTAAATTTCATTGCTTCGAAACAATGTCTATGTGTATGTTTGACCTACTTCCTGCTAGTGTGAGTATGTATATCCACTCTGTAGGTTCTCCAGCTCCCGCGTTGGTCCATGCCTCCACTCTGACTCGATAACGTCTGTATTTTCTCAGAGGGTGCAGTGTTACTGTAATCTCCTTTGACCCAATCTCCCTTGTTCCATATTCGGTCGCGTTTACCCACAGGAAAACTTCACTCTCCACACATGTAGAATCAACTTCTTGATCGCACACCGTTGCCAGACGCTGTCTTTCCACTCTGTAACCCCGTAAGTGGCCTGGGACTCGGGTAGGACGGTGCCAACTCACAGTCACTGCATCAGAGCTTTTATTTACCACAGACAGCGACTTCGGGGGGCCAGGAACTGCAGAGACAGTCACTGAGTCAGTCATGTATCAAAGAAAATAATTATTACAACTGTTTCTATTGGTATTCTTGCATAATAATAATAATAATAATAATAATAATAATAATAATAATAATAATAATAATAATAATATGTATTAATATTTATATACTACAATATTGAATATTATATATAATATCATTTTATAGTATTATTACGTAGTAAACATTATATTAGAAGCTTAAATTGTTTTTTTATATATTATAAAAATCTATACAATATATGCATTGTTGTAATAATATTATTTGATTAGTAGTGGTAATAGTTTAATTTAAAGATTTTAAAATATTTTTTCTATATTAAAAGACAAAATGTATAATAATAATAATTATTATTATTATTATTATTATTATTATTATTATTATTATAATAACAATAATATGTATTAATATATATATATAAAATAAGTAGTAATAAGTAGTGGTAGTAGTAGTTGTATTCAAAGTTAAAAGACAAAATATATCATTATAACAATAATAATAATTATTATTAGTATTATTAATATGTTTATTATTCTCATTAAGATTATTTGAATAGTAGTGGTAGTTGTTGTATCTAAAAATACAAAGACAAAGACAAAATGTATAATAATAATAATAATAATAATAATAATAATAATAATAATAATATGTATTAATATTTATATACTATTATATATATATTTTTTTATTTATTTAATAGTATTATTTAATTATTTAATAGTATTATTAGCAGTTGGTAATAAAGATTTTATTAGAAGCTTGATTTTTTTATATATATTAAAACATAAAAATTTATATATTAATAATAATAATAATAATAATAATAATAATAATAATAATAATAATAATAATAATAATAATGTATTGTTCTAATTAATATTATTTAAAAGTATTATTAGTAGTGAGAGTAGTAATTCTTTTTAAATGTTTAAATATAATAAAACAATGTATTAATAGTATTGAGATTTTTATTTTTTTTGCCTACTCTTTATGACGAGTGACTGCATATTTTACTCAAAAGGATTTCTACATTTTTAGATGCTTTATTTTTCCTGAAAAGATTTGCAGCCTCTGTTGCATTTTGCATTTAAATTTGGATTAGGTCTTAGATCATGCATGCTCACCAGGGGTTTGATGTTACACAGGTACATTTAAATGTGTATACAGTATTATACAGAAAATGCTGCTTTCAATAATGTGAATAGGCAGCCAACAAATCCAGTCTAAATACAAACAAAACACACACGTATTCCTCCCACAATGCCTGAAACATTTGGTTCAGACTTGCAGATTGTACCTGATTCTGGTAGTGTGTGTGCCGTGCAGTTGGCCTCCATTCCTGGACCTGCCGAATTAACAGCAGCTACAGAGATGATATAAAACATATCGGGATGCAGAGCACTGAAAGTGTACACCAGTTTGTGTTCAATCTTTATGGGAAACGCCTCCATTCTGTGATCTGCGGAGACAATCTGGTAATGTAAGATCTCTCCGTTTGGGTTTGCTGGAGGCTCCCATTCCATGTACACTGAGTCCCAGTCCAGGCCCGAACAGGACAAATTTCCAACCTCCTCAGACACTGCAACACACACAGAATTTACACGCTCACACAATTCAACTCAGCGATCTATTGGCAGTTTAAACATGAATATGCATCATCGCTACCAAACCAAAAAGTAAACAACAACAAAAGCAACAGCAAAAACCAAACCGAAATAAAGGCAAAAGTTTGAAAATGTACTCATGGCAAGCAATAAGCAAAAGAAAAAAAATGACAAAACTATAAATATTGATACATCAATTGATGTCAATCATGATACATCGATTATTGAATTAATTAATTATTATGAGTGACGAGGACACGGACAGGATCAGAGATGAGTTTATAAGGTAGAACGTTTTTTTGAGACGAGGTGAGAGATGTGCGATGGAAACGGTTGAGTCATGTGCAGAAAAGAGAAGAATATGGTGTATATCGGTAGTAGAATGCTGAGGATGGAGCTGGGAGGCAGGAGGAAAAAAAGGAAGGCCAAAAAGAAGGTTTATGAATGTGGTAAAGGAAGACATGCAGGTGATAGAAGAAGAACAACAACAACTACTGCCAGTTTCTTGTCCTGAATCTTACCTGACTCAGGGGTAGTAAAGTTAACAGGAAGACTGTACTGATCTCCATTGCCTGCATTGGTGTAAGTAGACACACTGATCTCATAAGAGCTATGGGGTTTAAAGCCACTCAATTCAGCCTCAGTAGAGGCACCTGTGGAGTTCTGAAGCAAAAGCAGAAATGTAATACAGGAAATATTCAAAGATTTACTGCACACACACACACACACACACACACACACACACACACACACACACACACACACACACACACACACACACACAGTAGATCTACCTGGTATATAACAGCGTTCGTGTTTAATTCCACTATTTTAAATCCGTAATGCTGAACGACGCCGTTGGGCTCCAGACTGGGTTCCCACTGGAGCCACACTGAGTCGGAAGACTGGTTAAAGATGCTCAGGTTCTGTGGAGGAGACATTGGACCTACAATCCAAACAGTCACATGAGGTATTAGAGACACACAAAGATGTGTTTCATGGGTTAGAAAAGTAATTTCAGAGCTCAGTGTGGGTTTGAAGTTCAATGATGCTCTAACACCAGTGGGGATGGTTTACAATGCGGTTGGGAAAATAGAAAAAATTTAGACCATGACAGTCATAAAAACTCATCACAGTTCAATGTTAACTTTACTTCAGTGTAGATTCTGCAAAATGATTCGAATGTCTGATAAAGTTACCTTTTAAAATAAGAAAAAATGCATGCTTTAAACAAATGTGAACAATGTGACAAATTGCTGTAAAAAAAGAATGCTTAAAAAAATGCTTTAATTGTTAATAGAAATCAAATTAATATTTGTTGTGACGACCCTCTGCCTGCAAAACAGCATTACTTATTCTAGGTACACTTCACACAGTTTTTGAAGGACTTCAGCATGTTAGCTGGTTTCAAACGTCTTAAACAACTAATCACAGATCTTCTGTTTCAAATCCTTCTGTCTCTTCATGATGTTGAGATCAGAGCTCAAACTCAATACTGGTATGAAGTTATCATTAGTCATACTGGTATAAGGTTGTACTCATAATGCACAGATAATTGCAATGACACTCCATAAACTGATTGAAAACTCACCTGCTTCATCGGTGTGCAGAGCCAGCATGAGGGAAGGTCCCATGCCCTTGCGAGTCACCGCAGAGATGGAGAGGTTGTAGGGTGTGTACGGGGTCAGGTTTGTGAAAATAAGCTCTGAGTCGGGCGTGTATGTGATGTTGGATGTCTGGGGTCCCTGCAGAACTACAGCGTATTCGATTATCTCTCCATTCGGCTCCACAGGCGCGTACCATGATACCAGGATTGAGGTGGAGGAGAGATTCCTGCTCACATCCAGTAATGGAGCTGAACTGGGTACTGGGTACACACACACACATGGCCCACAATTACATTTCTGACAGTTGTTCTGAAGTTTTACTCTTTCACGTACCGCATGCAACTCACCATCATCATCCGTTCTCAGGTGCAGTACGGAGGTGTGTTCTAGGGCGGAGCCTGCACTAGTTGCCGGGGTAACTTGTAG
The DNA here is from genome assembly GCF_946808225.1 of Silurus aristotelis. Lineage (NCBI taxonomy): Eukaryota > Metazoa > Chordata > Actinopteri > Siluriformes > Siluridae > Silurus > Silurus aristotelis. Next base: position 27,607,491 of record NC_139583.1, read on the forward strand.
TACATACGGGAAGTACTTCCTGAGTTTGGTGAAAAGGTAAATCGTGTCTGTGGTGGTTCTATCAATAGTCTGATTTTCCGTGCGGTTGACGGACGGGTGTGTCATTCCCGCCTCCTGCAGGTTCAGCTGGTAAAATACTCTGCCATTCGGCTCCAAAGGGGGGTCCCAACTAATCACTACTGCCGTAGAGCCGTACAGCTGAGCCGAGAGATTATGGACCGGACCATTTGGAACTGGAAAGAGGAGAGACATTTAGAATGAGGGGGGTGATTCAAGAGACATAATGAAACACTTCAGAAAAGAGAACGTGTCTTTGGAATTGTAAAGTCTGACATTCTGTTCTCTATTCAGAAGTGTAAAAATCAATATAGACCCCATACACAATACAGAGTGCATATGTTTAAAAAAGGTAACATCATGTTAAAACGTATTCACACAGTGTTCGACACACTGACATTCACAAACGTATTTTCTTTACAGACTTTTCATTTCATTTTCATTTCAAGGGTAACATTTCACGTTTCAAACGGTATTCTGCATGCAATGCATGGGCACGTATGAGAGGAAAAGCAGTTATTCATCATTTACACGACTGGAAATGGTTCTACTCCAGACTCCTGCAAAATGACCAGAAGAATGTTTTGCTGTGAGTCACGGATAGATTAAGAGAGAGTTAGAGGAAAGAGAGATTGTCCTTGCATAGTCTGTGATGGAGAAGATGTGCAAAGACAGAGAGGTGTGTTGCTTAGTTGAGCTCAGGCAGCTGGACATTTGAAGTGGAGCTGCAGGAACTGAAACATAACCAAACACAGGCAGGAGAGAGAGGGAGAGAGGGAGAGATTATTATCATTATTATTATAATATTGTGATATGGAACACTCCCATCAGCCTCACACAACAGGGGAGAATCACTTTTCTCTTTCAGGGTCAACTCTGCTCTGTTTTTTCCCAAAATCACACCAAAACAGGGAATAATCTGCTGTCTAGGAAACTGTGCTGTGGTTTATGAAATGTAAGTTTAGACAATAAAGTCTGTGTGTTGTGTTTTTAGAGGACAGTAAATCTGTACTGCTATACAAACTGCACATTGATTACTCTAAAATATATCCAAGTTTTATTTCTATAGTCCCTCGAGAAGAAATATTAAAATGATCTTTTCAGTTTTTTTTTTTTAATGTAGCTAATGAGATGTACATAAATTATACATGCTAATAAGAGATATAAAATATACCTGATGTGGCATACATCTATTTCTAAGCTGTGTCTCTTACACCCAGAGTGCACTTATCTTCTCTCTGACCACCAGCTAGAAAATCACCATGAATCCTGACAACAGGGTAAAAACCCATTCCAAGAGATTAACATTTTTTTTATACATGTTGAGATTTGTCCTAGACCATAATCTCTACTGAATTGTTTTACCAGTTGTATTAAACTTTATCCATATCCTTTATCTATTGTCTAATCCTGACCCGAGTGCATCCTTGAGTTTTGGTGTGATTTTTTTTTTGTAGAAACGAGGTGAAAACGGTTGGAAAAACGGTGCAGAGCTGCTCTCCTGCCCTGTCTGTGTGAGGAGACTGACCATCCTCTGGTGTGGTGAAGTTAAGGGGATCGCTGATCACCCCTCCATCACCCAGAGACGTGCTGGAGCTCAGCCACACACTGTATTCATGCCCTGCCCTCAGCCTGGCCAGCTCCGCCCACTGAAACACACCCGGTACTCGCTACACAGAGACACATAAGAGATACAGAGGCGTTAATGTTTCTAAATGTAAAACACAGTTTATATATGTTTAAAAAAGCTTTTTTTCTTTCAGCTTGTTTCATTATTTTTTTGTATTTCTATTGAAATACATTCGAATATTAAATATTTTCATTTAAATAATAAGAAATATTGAAATATTAAACATCATACAATTATGTGTTTGAATAATGTATACCGTGAATTTATATATATATATATATAAATACATAATAGGTATGTGTGTGTGTGTGTGTGTGTGTGTGTGTGTGGATGGATGAACCTGGGTGGAGATGGTGATGTTATCGCTGTAGTAAATTGTGTAGTACTGTATGATACCGTTCGGCTCACTCGGGGGGCTCCAATTCAATCTGACTGTCCTTGGAGACAGCAGTGTGTAGAACAATTTCTGAGGGGGATCTGAGGGAGCTGGCACACACACACACACACACACACACACACACACACACACACACACACATACACACACACACACACACACACACACACACACACACACACACACACACACACACACACACACACACACACACACACACACACACACATATATCAAATAACAAAACTAGTCCTTCAGGCTATTCAAAAACAGAAAGTAAAAAGAAAGGAGGTGTCTGTGTGTGTGTGTGTGTGTGTGTGTGTGTGTGTGTGTGTGTGTGTGTGTGTGTGTGTGTGTGTGTGTGGATGGGTGTGTGAGTGTTTATACCCGACTCTGATGTGCTTAAAGTGATGTAGATAAGTACACCTCCATCACCAAACCAAGTCCACCCACTCACAGAGGCGTTATACAGTCCAGGGCCATCTACACTCACCACTACTGACGTCTCAGTCACATTGGCTACATACTCAGAGCTCAAGTTCCTAACACACACACACACAAACACGGGCATGCACATACATACAAAACACACTGGAAATCGTTATCATAATATTGATGTATTTAGATAAGTAAATCCATGCAAAAAATGGACTAAAATCGCTATATTTTTACATATTTTAGTTCATAAAAAGTGCCAGGATCTTTAGTCAGTGGCTGGAGGTCAGGGCTAGCAAGGTCTTCTCTACTGGCCTAAACATTTTTCAAAATCACTTACATACGTTGTAATATATACGTATTTGTCCAGGAATATGTATTAAAATAGTATATTCTCTCATTTCATGGCTTTTCTGTTTACATTGTTTTTATCCAATCAGATTTCAGCCGTCACATCACCTGTTGCCAGGGTCAAAGGTATCCATATGCCTTGAGCCTTCACACATACAGAGCATGATGATGAACACTGTCACTTTAACCAATCAGATTGCAAGCTGGAGTCACTGAGGCCATCTAGAAGGCGTATAAGCATGTCAGCATTTTAGTATTCCAGTCAGAGCTCCTAAACTGCACAAGCTTAAAATCGATGCTTCTGTCAGAGATGATATAAGCGAGTGGTGCAGTTGTGGCTTCAGTGAAAAGAGACTTGTGTTCATTGGGTTTCTCGCTTTTGTATTGCCGTTCATTCTCACTGTATGAGATTTCTGACTTGTTCTACTGCGTTTCTTTATAATGATAGTATTAAGATGTGGATTGATTCAGGGAGGACACCACTGAAAGCCTGGGGGTGAAATACATGGCCCACCACTGTCTCTAAATATATATACAAAATAGCATCCATACAGCCTCCTGCACATGAATCAGCTTTTAGTAAAGAGGGTCTGATCCTGTATCCGAGTCTCGACTTACATTAAATTGGGGGGGAATTCAAGAAAATCAGCCATCCAATAGATTCAATCAATGTTAGATTAAAAAGCACTCACCACACCCTCACTATGTAGTACAGTATGTCCGAGTTGGTCTCCTCTGATGGTTCCCATGACAACTCGACTTGGTTATCGGACAACTTCCTGTAGTACAAGAACTGCAGAGGGGCGCTTGGGACTGTTGTTTAGGAAGAATATTGTTTATTGATTATCAGAATTCTGACTCAAGACCTTGTCGTTCCCGAACACTGTGTGTCAAAGAACTTACATAGTATCTACATATACACATGTACAACAGAAGAAAACTCTTTCCAGGATTTTTGAAGACTGAAAGCACAAATAAATGTTCAGGATGAAGCTGTAGGAGTGTTAAGGAAAGTTAAGAATTAGTATTGACGCATCTGCAGGTCTGAATCCAGCTCGGCTATAAACAGAACAGCAGGTGATCAGTGTTCCTGAGGTTTCTAAAAACATAAAAACACGCTCACCGTCTTCCAAAGTGGTGATGTTGAGGGTTTCGCTGCTGTGGTTCCCCAATCCGACTCGAGTGGCTGCCTGAACGCTGAGGCGATAGCGTGCGTACTTGCGTAGGTTAGACAGGAGAACGGATGATGTGTGTGTCGTGATGTTCAGAGTGTGTGTGGTGTTCCAGTACTCCACACTATAATACAAGATGACCCCATTGGGCAGAAGGGGTGGTGACCAGGACACGTTCACCTCGCTGGAGCTGATGCTGTCATAGGCAAGATCGTATGGAGGACTGCCAGGTACTAAAACACACACACACACACACACACACACACACACACACACACACACACACACACACACACACATACACATAAATATATATATATATATATATATATGTGTGCTCGGTTGACCTCTAATAATTACATTAGACCTAATCTAATGTACAAATGCTTTAACCACTAAGATACCAACTCCCCCATATGAGACACCACCTAGCTGAAATATGTTACATCCTCCATTTGACCCTCACTTTATTGTTCTCTATTGTTCTCAACTACATGTCTGGACATTAAAAGGCTGTCTTTTATTTTCTGTTTGTTGAACAGGTTGTGAAGTTACACTAAGAAGACGTACTGTGATTCTTGAACTAAAGATGCATTCATTGCTAATATAAATATAATAATAACAATTATAATAATAATGATAATAAATAAAATGAATATTATATATAAGATAATATTAATAAATTTGAATCCACAGCTAGGTCTACATCCACAATTTTAATGCATGACTTATTGTGCCAAAGAACCTCCTCAGAGTGCATTAAAATGGTGTAATGCAATAAACCTAACCATGAATATGGTGTATCTTTTTGTACCATAGTCACATAGTACCAGAAGTGAGAATTTAAAGAGTTCATTGATGTTTGTGAAACATTTTGACAGCACGTATAACAATTTAAATTTTAAAGTATATATTTATTTTCTAATATTGAATCATCAAGTCTAGAATTCATCCCACTCTAAATCGTAGACAGATTTAAAGCAGTACTTCGGCATTAATTTGAATCAATTACAATAAATAGTTTGAACGCATACACATTCCAGCCAATTATGGTATAAGTCAAATGGAAGAGGCTGAGAAGACACGGTCCAAAGTATAGCAAAGGATTCAGGATTAAAAAAAGAATAAACCTCTATCTCACTCAGTTACACATATTGACTAACAGACCCACCATCTTCTCCTGACAGCATCTGCAGCACTGGTGAGGTCTGATCTCCATGTCCGAGTCGTGTGAAGCTGCGTGCAGTGACGTCGTACAGAGTGTGCGGTTTGAGGTGGTGCAGGGTGACACTGGGCACAGTCGAGTTTACCATGTAGCTGAATGTAGCGTTGCTGTAGGTCACCTCGTAGAAAACGATGATGCCATTGGGTTTATTTGGAGGAGACCAGGAGATGGTAGCTGTAGACGACGTTGTGTTCAAAACAACCAGGTTGTAAGGAGGAGAATCTGGTTCTGGAGGAGACACACAACAGCGAAATGAAGGTCTATTTATTCCAGTCCAGTTATTAAAACCCATGTTTACATATAGATTTTGCATCGGAACTGATTCAATCTCACTCATGTTTACACTAAAAATATAAAATATAATCCAAATTCGATATGATGGTCAAATGTAAAATGTGGGGCACATGATCTATTTACTAGCCTCAGATCTACATGTGAACAACTTTGTTCATTATATAGAGCCTACAGTTAATTTATGAATGATTTATGATGACAGAAAAGGTCTTTTTTTAATAAAATTAATTACTCTTTAACCTTCTTTAACATAAGATATATTTATTCAGGTTTCACTTTTATTTTGTAAATGTGTATCTGTAAACTACAACAGTACATACCATCTTCAGGTGTCAGTAATAAGATGTTATCCTCATCAGATTCAGGACTTTCTCCTGCTGCTGTCGAAGCAGCCACACGCACCTTATACTCTGTGTATTTATCCAAATCTGTAGGCAGAAACGATCCATCAGAGGACTAGTCCAGTGTTACTATGCAGTGCAGGTACAGGTAGAGCACTAACCTGTAAGGATGATACTGGTTGTGTTTGTAACTTTTTGCTGGGTCACGTTACCCTCCAGGTTGAGGACATAGAGCGTGTAGTGCGTGATCTTCCCGTTCGGGTTCAGAGGCAGATTCCAACTTACGAAGATGGAGGTGGAGCTTATGTTCTTATAAGACAGGTCCTGAACAGAGCTAGGAACTGGGGAAGAGGAGTTCGTTTTTTTTTTTTATATTAGTGAAGAATACAAGCACTTGTGAAAGCTAAAAAATGTCAGTGATAATGAAGATAATTTATAGAGATTTATAATAGTTAACAAACGTTTGCATTAATAGCTGAATAATCGATGGCAAAGTTACTACAAAATATAAAAAGTAGATTTAATTCAATTAAGATTCATTTTTATATCTCTTTATACACCACTTTATCATTGTGGTTCAAAAAGGCATTTATTTGATGTACATTCTATTTGCACTTCTGTTAAATGCTTAACTGCATTTTGTTGCTGTGTATCTGTACTATGCAATGACAATAAAGTTCTATCTATCTATCTATCTATCTATCTATCTATCTATCTATCTATCTATCTATCTATCTATCTATCTATCTATCTATCTATCTATCTATCTATCTATCTATCTATCTATCTTATTAAAAAAGACAAGGGAGTTAATAAATCAAGATATAATATAATGCACTACTTTAAGCCAAGCATATATCTTATGTTAGCATTTTAGTGTATAATTTTTGAGGACGTGACCTACCACAGGAGTTCCTCAAGGTTCAGTTCTTGTTCCACTCTTGTTCTAACTATATACTTAATCCAAGTGCTCAGCAGTCAGATCTCTCTGAGCTTCTCCTCCCACTCTGACAAGTTTATTTCTCATACATTGCTAGTTTGGAGATGCCTAGGCTTTAATGTCTTTTGATAGACACATGTATGTGACTTTCATTTCTATGCAACAAACTAGGTAATGTTAAGGTATGAAGATTGACTTTGACCAACAAATATATAAAATGTACAGATGTTCCACTTTATTTTCACTGAAAAATCCTCCCTTAGCATGAACAACAGCTCTAAACATTCTCAGCTTTCGGACAGTTTGTTTCTCCAAACATTCAGCTGAGATACTTTGCCAGGCCTGTTGTAAAACTTGCCAGTGGTGTTCTTTACTAGTTGGAAATTTCTTTCTGACCTTGTGATTCAGTTCATCGCAGAGCAGTTCAATAGGATTAAGGTGCTATGACTGGTCAGGCCATTCCATGATAGATATCACTGCAGCCGAATGTTTGCGCTCTAAATAAAACTTACAGAGCTTGGACAGATCATCATCTTGTTGTATGGTGAAGTCCACACTGAATTGCATGGAATTGAAGTATGGAATGGTAACCATGTTGGTTCAGGATTCCTTTCACCCAGAATAAGTCAAAACAACTCAAAACCATTAAGCTTTCACCTTCATTTTTGACTGTGGAGGTGAGGCAGTCTCCCTTTTACACAAGTTCTTCTGTTAGAGCCAAAAATGTCATAAATGGACTCATCTGTCCACAGAACTTTTATCCAGGCATTCACTCTCCAATTGTTGTTTGTTTCTGCCTTTTAGTGAGTTCATCCAAAACTTTTAAAGACTAAGTGTTTACAACCATTTGACTATGGCACGGTATTTCTCCATCCATATCTCAGTTTTCTCAGAAGAAACCCATCATGGCAACCTGCACCTTACCAAAAGAGTTCAGATCTACTTTACACAACTGACTTTTGAATGCGTCTCCAAAAGTAGGTTATTGAATGATATAAAGTATGAGCACTGTGTAGGTTAAAGCAAGCGTCTTATCTGAAAAGTATTCATTTATAGAAAATCTAGTTACTGGGTGAAAATGTTTTTCAGGCAGACTTCTGATCTCACCCTGTTCTGGAGTTTTCTGTGCGATCAGTCTGGAGGGTCCTTCTCCGACAATAGTGAAGGCAGACACGCTAAAGTTGTAGTCAGTAAAAGGACTCAGTCTCGTCACCACGTAGGAGATGTGATTGGATGATAAGTTCACCAGCTCTTCATAGGGAGGCAGAACTGCGAATTACAAAGCAGCACGTGAGGAAGCAGAAATATAAATATTAATAGCATTGTATTTTATCAAGCTTGATTAATATTCTAATATTGTATAATTTATATACAATTAACTTAATAATCTAATAAAAACAAGCACAGCTTACAACCACGTGCCAGTTCACATGCTACTAACCTTGTTCTTTATAATGTTAGCTAGTTTGCATTAAACAAAAATGCCTTAGCTACGTGTGTAAGTAGCTAGGACCTTACGTGTGTAAGTAGCTAGTTTCTGAAAAAATTTTGTCCTCCAAGAATTTACATACTATATTCAGAATTTTGTGACATCACAAGATAAACATATATACACATCCCCCACTCAGTGTTGTGTTAATGACTGTATCCCCCAACTCAGATAATGTGAATCAGAATCAACCTACAGTATGTGATGCTTAAACCAGACATGCAATGACATGTAATGACTCGACCTCTTACCCTCTATCTGGCTCATGACTGCTGTTTGTGTGAACATCGAGCCTGTGATCGCCGCTCTTGTGGACAGATGTGGTCGGACGGAGCTCATAATGGGTACCAGGTCAGATCCTGGGGTCAGAGATGAAATGTTGGTCACGGGATCCACAGCGTTAGTGTTAGTGTTTGAGGAGCCGTGAGTGGAGGTGAGGGCGAGCCAAGGGGGGTGGGTTGGAGGAGCAGTGGAGCTCAGGGTCAGGCTGGATGTTCCAGCAGTGTGTAAGAGGGTGAAGTGTGAGTCTGTTGTATCAGTGTTGGGTTTTTCAGTAGCATTGAAGTGAGTAAGACTAGAAGAGCTCAGAGGTACACTGGTGGGATCAGAAGCCTCGGTGATGTTAAGTGATCTGGCAGAGCGGTGCAGGGCTAGAGTGCTGTCATTGGAAACTCCTGATAATGTACCAGCTCTAGCACTGATCTGGCTTGTATCCTGTTATCAAAAAAAAAAAAAAAAAGACACAAGATCCAAAAATCATATAGGAATATTTTTTCACAGAATCAAATGCAAAAGTTTGCATCCCCTTATGACTTTTTTTTAATGAAAAACTTTTTTTTTTTTATTCAGAAGTGAATTTTTTATTACTAATAAATATTATATTATTAATTAAAATTCAAAATTTTGAATGCATATTATCAAGGTATTATTATTTATTATCTATTGATTTAAAAAAAAAAAAAAAAAAGATTATGCATTAGGATTCAAAACACAGCAAACAGAAATATCCTGAAAACACGAAATGGGGACTGAGGTCCAAAAAAATCACTTTGGAATGATGGAATTATTAGGATATTTTTTTATAATTTATTTTCTTAATCTTACATACACAAACACATGCAAACCGATAATATTATAGTAAAATAAAATATGTTCCTTATAGAAAATGTGTGATAGTATATATAGTATATATAGTCATGAATCATATTTCTCAAATAATATCTAAAATTCTGTAATATTATCTATAAAAAATAAATAAATAATTTATGATATTATTGATATATGATGATATATTTATTAGATTTGAGATACTGATCTATTATAGAGTATGTAAAATAATTTCCTATATGCAGAAACATGCATATTGTAGAAAAGGAAACACAATTGGTCCATTTTTAAACACAGTAATTATTAATAAAGCATTTCTGTAATAAATAACATTTCTTTTCCCTCCTCATGATGTCTATGTGCGATGTTGATAAATGTTTACCAGCTTCAGTTCTCGGAGTGTGATGTCCTGCACAAGTGTCTCATGGTGCAGGACGAGAATATGGTAATGAGTAATGAGTCCGTTGGGCTGGTAGGGGATTCCCCAGGACAGAAGCACAGACGTGGAGTCTACAGCTTCTGCTTGGAGATACGACACTGCACTGGGGGCTAAAACATACGTACACACGCACACACACACTGTTACATGCTTAAATTCAACACAATGCAATCTTGTTCAAGCTCCAGTAGAGGGAAGCAAATGCTAAAGACGTGAACCAACACAATAAATCAGGAATGTGTAAAACTGAAGCAGTTTTCAGTTCCTGTGAACTGTGACATACTGTAATTACGCAACTTCTATTAGCACACACGTTTTCCTGTCTCCCTGCTACACACAATTAAAAAAATTTATACAATATATGGACAAAAGGTTTGGGATCTTACTTTCCCCGTCATATGTGTTTTTTCCCCAAACTGTTACCCCAAACTCGGAGACACACAATTGTATAAGACGTCTTTGTATGTGGTAAAATTATATCCTCCCTTGATGTGAACTAGGAGACCCAAACCTGTTTCAGCACGACGACGCACATGTGCACAAAGCCAGCTCCATGAAGATCTGCTTTACATGCTTTGGAGTGGAAGATCTCCTGCTATGGAGCTCCAAACCTATTGAACTCCTTTAGGATGAATGTGAAAGCTGACTGCATGTCACTGCTCCTCACCTCACCTACATCAGTACCTGATTTTACTAACA